>NW_025533460.1:1200000-1500000 GCF_020615455.1 Coregonus clupeaformis | reverse complement strand
AGGGATCCAGGCTCAACCCTTGAGAAAGGAAAGGAGGGTTTAACCCTCTGATTTCAGAAACGTCTGAAAGATCAATGAGATAAATAAAAGCTTTATTATCAGAATTCTATAATCTATCCCACCACAATGTGTCAAGTGTCCAACCAAACTGTCTGCATCCTTACCAGGTGTCCGTTATCTAGAGAAACACTGAAAACGCTACCCAGACACCTGCTTTATGAAAAGACGTACACACCCTAGCAGTGACCCTTCCCCCCCATAAGAAGATATAATTTCCCCTCACTTAGGATGGCTCTGTGTTAAGTGCTCGGAGCCCCAGGGTGCTGTAAATTAGTCTATGGCTGAACCCCTGAGAAAGGGAGAGACAGCGGAATGGATAGAGAGAGAGCCCTCTATGAGTGATGCCTCAGTGAGCTGGTTTCATTAGACCCCAAAAAGTCTGATAGCATTGCAGTCAGTGTGGAAGAGAACATCTGAGGTGGTGAAGCTTAAAGGGAAAAATCATATTGGCTGTATTTCTGTATTTTGAAAGTTATATATCTTGAAAACTTGATTGCTGATATCAGTGGTGATTTTAGCATGTACATTTTGGTGGGGCAAACTCCCCAAAAATGTTTGGGATTCATGCCAGCAAAGCCACTACACTACACAGCACAGCACAACACAACACTAAACAATACATTAATTGCACTTTAACGGTGACAAACGGTGCCCACAAACTGTTAGGGCCTACATAAAGCTGTCCCAACAGCAGTCCCAAAAGCAGCCCCAACACCTTACCACTGCTACACCTGGCTATCAGCGGAGCCTTGTCTGGCAGCGAAACAGTTCATTCAGCCTCATTTTACTGCCTTTAAAAAAAACATAGCTGATATGGCTGACTTGCAAATGTGGTTTCTACTGACAATTGAGATGTACAAACTATGCCATAAGGGGACGACGAGCGGATAAGAGGCAATCCGTAATTTCGGTTAAGACAGTAATGAGCGAGCTAGGACGGACGTAGTCAATATAACTATTTGTTCAGCACCTTTGAAATGTACAGTGACAGAATTCAGAACATGGGCCAGTATTACACTATTCTCCCTGTACACCAAGTCAGAACCGTAGGATAAATAAAGGGGGCATATAAGCAGACAATGAAAGCTCTTACAATATTTGATGATTACTTTTCTCTAAAACAGGCTATAGGCTACATGTGCACCACCAAGTCAGAACAGTAGGCTAAGTTATGAGGTTAAAAGGGACCAAATTATTAGGGTGAGGCACATGGGCTACTAAATGCTTACTACACAACATGCAATTTGTATTACTTTCTTAGCTACAGTATACATATCTCCCTGGCATATTACATAATTTATGCAGCAGCATACAATGCATTGTTGGACTCACCTTGTTGTGCTGTGCTCACTTGAACAGGAAGGTGGCGCGGCGGTCCTTCGTGGACAAATTTTGTCATCAAACTTTATCATCAAAGTCTGGCATTCTCTGGATATATGGTGCTTTCAAGACAACTGGGAACTCTGAAAAAAATAAGGTAGAATCATGACGTTAGTGATCTTCAGGTCGGAGCTCTAGAAAGAGGCCCGAGATCCCGACTTGGAATTCTGAGTTGGATGACCGTTCAAAACGTATTTGCCTGGTCGGAGCTCGTTTTTTTCAGAGTTCACAGTTGTCTTGAACTCACTGAAGTCTGAGATTTCCCAGTTCCGAGATTCCAGTTGTTTTGAACGCAGCAGAAGTCATGCTGGATTGACACCATGGCCAATGTTGAATGTTTATCCTTTTAAGGTTGGAAAAGAGACCCTTAAACCCAGACTTGGACCACACACCCACTCCACAGAATAGCAGGCTAGTGATTGCATTGCAATGCATGCAGTTAGCCACTGATTCCTTCCAAACCACTCATTGTTGAATTTGCGATTTCCAACTTGTTGTGTAATGTTTATGTCCAATGGCCCATGAGCACCGATACGTTTTATCTATAATCTATCTTCATATGACAAGGATTGAAAAGGATTTGCGAACTGGCTGAGTCAATTCAGTGGCTAGCTTTGCACTTGGCTAGCTAACAGTAGCTGCTAGGGGTAAGTCATAACCTACACTTGTGTTTTGTTTTTTACATATTGATAGCCCGAGTCGCTCAAGGAATTCGGGACATGGGTGACTAGTTAACGTTAGTTTGGCTCTCTCTGTGTGTTCGTGCCGTGAAAGGAGGGGTTCTTCTTTGTCTGAAAGCAATGGCTAGCTAGTTTGCTAACTATTCTAGCTAACTAACTGGCTGAATAAGTTGACGACGGACTCGCTCAAGCTGTCGGGACTAACCCACAACGTTAGACACGGACACGAACAATCTGCTTGTGTGTTGATACACTGGTGGTTGTTGTGGCTGAGTATTGGCGCTAAACCCTGCTGCTGGAGACCGGCATGCTAGCTGGCTGTGGCGTCTTATGACGAGGTGCCCGGACGTTTTTCACAGAATAATACTGCACCTAGTTAGCTAGCTGAATAAACTAGGTTAGTCTATTCCTAGAAAACATTGAACCGCTGTAGTTTACAACAATTATAGTCTGAGGTGGAAGTTGGGAGAGTTATATTTGGGAGTTGTGGTGAGGGAGGCCCCGCTCTCTCCTTTCCCAGATGTTTAGTTCATCTTATTCCGATCTCCTCTGCATTATTGTAGCCATCTGCTGCAGCCTGTCAACTATGCCTCTGCCTATCTCTGTTCTCTCCTCTCCGCACAGGCTTCACAAACGCCTCACACCACGTGGCTGCTGCCTCTCTAACCTGGTGGTCCCTGCACGCACGACCCACGTGGAGTTCCAGGTCTCAGGCAGCCTCTGGAACTGCCGTTCTGCTGCCAACAAGGCAGACTTCATCCCAGCCTATGCTACCCTCCAGTCCCTCGACTTCTTGGCGCTGACGGAAACATGGATTACCACTGAAAACTGTCACGAGCTGGGCTAGAACTCCGGTCTCAGATGTGGGGAGCTGGGGGTTCTACCCCTTAGCCACAGAGGAGGTATAGTTGGACCCAAATGAAACACCCAAGGCAATACTCCGGGTAAGTAGATTTAATGTAACAAAAAGGTTCTTTGCACTTCAAAAATAGTCCAACAAAAGTTCTTCTCAGAAAGAGGTATATTAACAGAGGTAGAGTAACAAAACAGGAGGCAAAACCAAATAACTCCACGAGGGGAGAAAAACAAACTAAAGATAACTTAGAAAAGCTTACTTGGAAAGACACGGTGGGACAAAGCAGGAGACACATAGCCAGGACTCAAAAACCAAGTGAGGAACAGGGGAAAAAACACAGCTAAAATACTCTAGGTGAAACAAGGCACAGGTGACCTGGATCAAGCTAATAAGGACACACGAGGAAGAACTAAGGCAGAGGGGGAACACAGATGACCTCTAGAGGCCCGGAGACAAACAGGAGGCAGGAAGCTGACAGGACCCCCTCCTCTAGGAACGACTCCTGACGTTCCTTCCAGAACACCCTGGCCTCAGGGTGCGAAACTCTCGGATCAAACCTGGGTCCAGGATGTCCTTGGCTGGAACCCAGGAGCGCTCCTCTGGCCCGTAGCCCTCCCAGTCCACCAGATACTGCAGAGAGTTCTGGACCCTCCGGGGAGTCCAGTATCCGGCGGACTGTGTAGGCTGGCTGGCCGTCAATGATCCTGGGAGGTGGCGGGGGTCTGCGTGGGGGGGCAAAGGGAGAAGACAAGACAGGTTTAAGTAGTGAAACATGGAAAGTGGGGTTAATTCTAAGGGAGCGAGGGAGAACCAAACGATACGAAACAGGGTTAACCTTTCTTGCTATGCGGAAAGGGCCGATGTATTTCTGGGAAAGCTTCTTGGATTCGACCCGGAGGGGCAGGTTCTTAGTGGCCAACCAAACTCTCTGACCAGCTCGGAAACTAGGGCCGTCCGGCGGCGGCGATTAGCCTGACTTTGGTATCTCTGGGAGGTCCGAAGGAGGGTACGCCTGGCCTTCTTCCAGGTCCGCCTACAGCGTTGGACAAAGCGCTGGGCCGAGGGAACACCAACTTGCGCCTCTTCCTCTGGAAATAATGGAGGGGGTGTAACCGAACTGGCATTCGAAGGGGGACAATCTGGTGGCTGAGGACTGGAGGGTGTTGTGGGCGTATTCAGCCCAAATGATATAGGTGGCCCAAGACGTGGGATTACTGGCCGCCATACACCGCAGGATGGTCTCCAGATCCTGATTAATCCGTTCCGTTTGGCCATTAGACTCTGGATGGAACCCCCGACGATAGGCTGGCTGTGGCCCCAATAAGCCTGCAGAAGGCCCCCAAAACCGGGACGAGATTGGGGACCTCGGTCGGAGACCACGTCCAGGGGAATACCAAATATCCGGAAGACATGGTTCATGAGGAGCTCAGCAGTCTCCTTAGCCGAGGGCAGCTTGGGCAGGGGAATAAACCGGGCAGCCTTAGAGAACCGGTCTACCACCACTAGGATGACGGTGTTGCCCTGGGATGGAGGAAGTCCCGTAACAAAGTCCAGAGAAAGGTGTGACCATGGCCTTCGAGGAACAGGTAAGGGATGGAGCAGTCCCTGGGGTCGCTGGCGTGTCGACTTTCCCTGGTTGCACACAGGGCAGGCCTCAACATAGACCTGCACGTCCTTCTTGATGGACGGCCACCAAAACCGCCCGTCGGAGGAATTCCAGTGTGCGAGCACTGCCTGGATGGCATGTCAAGGGCGACTCATGACCCCACTGCAAGACGCGGGCCCGAACAGAGAGAGGAACGTACAGGCGACCGGCAGGACCACCGCCTGGATCGGGCTCATGGACAAGGGCCTCTCGTACCCCTCTTTCAAGTTCCCACTGAAGAGGTGCGACGATCCTAGACCTCGGAATAATCGATGCCAAGGGCTTCTCTTGTACCTCGGGAGAATAGGCTCGAGACAGGGCATCCGGCTTGACGTTCTTGGTGCCAGGTCGGTAAGACAGGAGGAACTGGAATCGATTAAAGAAAAGGGACCATCGTGCTTGCCGAGGGTTCATCCGCTTAGCCTGTTGGAGATATTCCAGGTTCTTGTGGTCTGTGAGAACCTGGAAAGGATGCTGAGCCCCCTCAAGCCAATGGCGCCACTCTTCCAAGGCCAGCTTAACCGCAAGCAACTCCTCGATCCCCCACGTGGTAGTTGCGCTCGGCCTCAGACAGGCGGCGAGACATGAAGGCACAAGGGTGTAATCTCTCATCCTCACCCCTCTGTGACAGGACGGCTCCCACCCCCCACCTCTGAGGCGTCCACCTCCACCACGAAAGGTCTTTCTGGGTCAGGGATCACCAGAATCGAGCAGAAGTGAAGCGGCGCTTGAGATCCTCGAAGGCCCCTGCTGCTTCCGGACCCCAGTGAATCTTGGTCCCTCCTCCCTTGGTAAGCGTCGTCAAAGGGGCTACCACAGAGCTGAAATTCTTAATGAACTTCCGATAGAAGTTAGAAAAGCCAATGAACCGTTGAACCTCCTTGACCGTGGCAGGTGTGGGCCAGCTGTGGACCGCTTTGACCTTCTTGGGATCCATCTCTAGGTGGCCGGGAGTGACAATAAACCCGAGAAACTGAGTCTGAGAAACATGAAACTCACACTTCTCAGGTTTAACGTAGAGGTGATTGTCAAGGAGCCTCTGGAGAACCCTGCTAACATGCCCCTCATGCTCCTTCAGTGACCTCGAGAAGATGAGGATATCGTCCAGGTACACGAAGACGAACAGATTAAGCATATCCCGGAGAACATCATTAATCAGGGCTTGGAATACTGCGGGGGCATTGGTGAGCCCGAACGGCATCACCCGATATTCATAGTGCCCCGTGGGCGTGTTGAACGCCGTCTTCCATTCGTCCCCTTGCCGGATCCGCACGAGATGGTAAGCATTGCGGAGATCCAGTTTAGTAAAAATGGAAGCCCCTTGAAGCAGCTCAAAAGCAGTGGCCATGAGAGGAAGGGGGGTATCGATTCCGAACCGTGATCTTGTTGAGTCCCCCGGTAATCAACACAAGGCCTAAGACCCCGTCTTTCTTTTCAACAAAAAAAGCCCGCCCCAGCCGGGAAGTAGAGGCACAGATGAGGCCGGCTGCCAAGGACTCCTTAATGTAGGTGTCCATAGCTGCTTGCTCGGGGAGGATAAGGAAAGATCCGACCTCTAGGAGGGCAGCAACCAGGGAGTAGATCAATGGCACAGTCATACGTGCGATGAGGCGGTAAGGAAGTAGCCAGGGCCTTGCTGAACACTGCCTTGAACCGATGGTAAACACTGGGGACTCGGGAGACGTCAACAGACTCTTGAAACTGGGTACTAGGGGCTGAGGGACTCTGAAGCATGCAGGTGAGTTGGCAAGTGGAACCCCAGTTTAGAATGGTGCCAGTAGGCCAGTCGATCTGGGGATTATGTCTGCATAGCCAAGGGTGACCCAGGATAATAGGATACTCGGGAGAGTCAATGAGATAGAAGGTCTCCTCCTGCTGGTGTTGAGAGATAGTAAGTCGCAGGGACTGAGTCGCCTCCGTAACCTTTCCTGGTTCCAGAGGTCTGCCATCTAAGGCTGTAACTGCCTGGGGTTGAGGAAGTAGTTGGGTAGGGATCTTGAGTTCCTTAGCCAAGGTTACATCCATGAAATCACCTGCGGCACCGGAATCGATCATAGCCTGGACCCGATGCTGGTGGCCCTCCCAGGACAGAGTGGCTGGAATAGCTAGGACAGCGTTAGTAGGAGGAGCTCTAATTTTCCCCATCACAACCCTCCTGTAGCTGGGCGGGGACAGGCGTTTCCCGAAGGCTCGGGGCAAGTGGAGCGGATGTGGCCGGCAACCCCGCAGTAGAGGCACCGACGCTCCCTCATGCGACGTTCCCTTTCGTTGGGAGAAAGCCTGGAACGGCCTAACTGCATGCTCTCCGGGGAATCCTGGAGCAGTTCAGGAGCCGGGGAAGCTCTAAATGACGGAGTCCAAACAGGAGAAACAGAGCTGCTCAGAGGAACCTGGGACTGAGACACCTGGCGGCGAGCCGTTCTCCGCTCTCTTAGACGATTGTCCAGGCGGATGGCCAAGGCTATGAGGGACTCGAGATCTCCAGCTGGTTCTCGGGTGGCTAACTCATCTTGAAGGGGCTCAGATAACCCTCCCTGAAAACAGACCCTCAGCGCTTCATCATTCCATCCGCTCCTTGCTGCTATGGTCCGGAATTCAATGGCAAAATCTGCCGTGCTTCGGGGACCCTGACGGAGAGACAGTAGGCGCTTGGAAGCCTCCCGCCCACTGACAGGATGATCGAACACCCGCTTGAACTCTTCTACAAATGCAGCGTAGGAGTCACAACAGGCCTCCTGGGACTGCCACACCGCAGAGGCCCAGGCGAGCGCCTTGTCTGAAAGAAGGGTAATGATGTAAGCAATCTTGGAACGGTCTGTGGGAAAACTTGAGGGTTGGAGCTCGAAGGTGAGAGAGCATTGGGTGAGGAAACCCTGGCAAGAGCTTGGATCCCCAGAAAAGGGCTTGGGAGGTGGTAGTCGGGGCTCCGCCACTGGAGAAGGCCTGTCGTCACTGGGGGGTGACCTGGAGGAAGGGAGAGGACCAGGGAGGCGTTCAAAGAGCTGGTGGAGGGAACTCATCATTTCGGCCAGGAGTTGAGAATGACTAGCCATCAGCTCTTCTTGTCGGCTGAGAACGGCTTCATGGCGCTGGAAAGATGCCTCATGTCGAGTGATCACCGCCAACAGGTCCTGGGAACTGAGTGTTTCTGGGTCCATGATTGACTTGGTTTTTCTGTCACGAGCTGGGCTAGAACTCCGGTCTCAGATGTGGGGAGCTGGGGGTTCTACCCCTTAGCCACAGAGGAGGTATAGTTGGACCCAAATGAAACACCCAAGGCAATACTCCGGGTAAGTAGATTTAATGTAACAAAAAGGTTCTTTGCACTTCAAAAATAGTCCAACAAAAGTTCTTCTCAGAAAGAGGTATATTAACAGAGGTAGAGTAACAAAACAGGAGGCAAAACCAAATAACTCCACGAGGGGAGAAAAACAAACTAAAGATAACTTAGAAAAGCTTACTTGGAAAGACACGGTGGGACAAAGCAGGAGACACATAGCCAGGACTCAAAAACCAAGTGAGGAACAGGGGAAAAAACACAGCTAAAATACTCTAGGTGAAACAAGGCACAGGTGACCTGGATCAAGCTAATAAGGACACACGAGGAAGAACTAAGGCAGAGGGGAACACAGATGACCTCTAGAGGCCCGGAGACAAACAGGAGGCAGGAAGCTGACAGAAAACACTGCTACTCCTGCTGCTCTCTCCTCGTCTGACCATGTGTTCTCGCATACCCCGAGAGCATCTGGTCAGCGGGGTGGTGGCACAGGAATCCTCATCTCTCCCAAGTGGACATTCTCAATTTTTCCCCTGACCCATCTGTCTATCTCCTCATTTGAATTCCATGCTGTCACAGTCACTAGCCCATTTAAGCTTAATATCCTTGTCATCTATCGCCCTCCAGGTTCCCTTGGAGAGTTCATCAATGAGCTTGACGCCTTGATAAGCTCCTTTCCTGAGGATGGCTCACCCCTCACAGTTCTGGGGAATTTCAACCTCCCTACGTCTACATTTGACTAATTTCTCTCTGCCTCCTTCTTTCCACTCCTCTCCTCTTTTGACCTCACCCTCTCACCGTCCCCCCCTACTCACAAGGCAGGCAATACGCTTGACCTCATCTTTACTAGATGCTGTTCTACTAATCTCACTGCAACTCCCCTCCAAGTCTCCGACCACTACTTTGTATCCTTTTCTCTCTCCCTCTCCTCCAACACTACTCACGCTGCCCCTACACAGATGGTAATGCGCCGTCGCAACCTTCGCTCTCTCTCTCCCGCTACTCTCTCCTCTTCCATCCTATCATCTCTTCCCTCTGCTAAATCCTTCTCCCTCCAATCTCCTGATTCTGCCTCCTCAACCCTCCTCTCCTCCCTTTCTGCATCCTTTGACTCTCTATGTCCCCTATCCTCCCGGCCGGCTCGGTCCTCCCCTCCAGCTCCGTGGCTTGATGACTCATTGCGAGCTCACAGAACAGAGCTCCGGGCAGCTGAGCGGAAATGGAAGAAAACTAGACTCCCTGCAGACCTGGCATCTTTTCACTCCCTCCTCTCTACATTTTCTTCATCTGTTTCTGCTGCTAAGGCCACTTTCTACCACTCTAAATTCCAAGCATCTGCCTCTAACCCTAGGGAAGCTCTTTGCCACATTCTCCTCCCTGCTGAATCCCCCCCTCCTCCCTCTCTGTGGATGACTTCGTCAACCATTTTGAAAAGAAGGTTGACGACATCCGATCTTCGTTTGTTAAGTCAAATGACACTGCTGGTCCTGCTCACACTGCCCTACCCTATGCTTTGACTTCTTTCTCCCCTCTCTCTCCAGATAAAATCCTGCGACTTGTGACGGCAGGCCGCCCAACAACCTGCCCGCTTGACCCTATCCCATCCTCTCTTCTCCAGACCATCTCCGGTGACCTTCTCCCTTACCTCACCTCGCTGATCAACTCATCCTTGACCGCTGGCTATGTCCCTTCCGTCTTCAAGAGAGCGAGAGTTGCACCACTTCTCAAAAAACCAACACTCGATCCCTCCGATGTCAACAACTACAGACCAGTATCCCTTCTTTCTTTTCTCTCCAAAACTATTGAGCGTGCCGTCTTTAGCCAACTCTCTTGCTATCTCTCTCAGAATGACCTTCTTAATCCAAACCAGTCAGGTTTCAAGACTGGTCATTCAACTGAGACTGCTCTTCTCTGTGTCACAGAGGCTCTCCGCACTGCTAAAGCTAACTCTCTCTCCTCTGCTCTTGTCCTTCTAGACCTGTCTGCTGCCTTTGATACTGTGAACCATCAGATCCTCCTCTCCACCCTCTCCGAGCTGGGCATCTCCGGCGCGGCTCACTCTTGGATTGCGTCCTACCTGACCGGTCGCTGCTACCAAGTGGCGTGGCGAGAAGCTGTCTCCGCACCACGTGCTCTCACCACTGGTGTCCCCCAGGGCTCAGTTCTAGGCCCTCTCCTATTCTCGCTATACACCAAGTCACTTGGCTCTGTCATATCCTCACATGGCCTCTCCTATCATTGCTACGCTGACGACACACAACTAATCTTCTCCTTTCCCCCTTCTGATAACCAGGTGGTGAATCGCATCTCTGCATGTCTGGCAGACATATCAGTATGGATGACGGATCACCACCTCAAGCTGAACCTCGGCAAGACGGAGCTGCTCTTCCTCCCGGGGAAGGACTGCCCGTTCCATGATCTCGCCATCACGGTTGACAACTCCGTTGTGTCCTCCTCCCAGAGTGCGAAGAGCCTTGGCGTGACCCTGGACAACACCCTGTCGTTCTCCGCTAACATCAAGGCGGTGACCCGATCCTGTAGGTTCATGCTCTACAACATTCGGAGAGTACGACCCTGCCTTACACAGGAAGCGGCACAGGTCCTAATCCAGGCACTTGTCATCTCCCGTCTGGATTACTGCAACTCGCTGTTGGCTGGGCTCCCTGCCTGTGCCATTAAACCCCTACAACTCATCCAGAATGCCGCAGCCCGTCTGGTGTTCAACCTTCAAGTTCTCTCACGTCACCCCGCTCCTCCGCACACTCCACTGGCTTCCAGTTGAAGCTCGCATCTGCTACAAGACCATGGTGCTTGCCTACGGAGCTGTGAGGGGAACGGCACCTCCGTACATTCAGGCTCTGATCAGTCCCTACACCCAAACGAGGGCACTGCGTTCATCCACCTCTGGCCTGCTGGCTCCCCTACCTCTGCGGAAGCATAGTTCCCGCTCAGCCCAGTCAAAACTGTTCGCTGCTCTGGCACCCCAATGGTGGAACAAGCTCCCTCACGACGCCAGGACAGCGGAGTCACTCACCACCTTCCGGAGACATTTGAAACCCCACCTCTTTAAGGAATACCTGGGATAGGATAAAGCAATCCTTCTACCCCCCCCTTACTCCAATCCACCCCCCCAAAAAAAAATATATATATATATATATATAACAAAACATTGTAAAGTGGTTATCCCACTGGCTATAAGGTGAATGCACCTATTTGTAAGTCGCTCTGGATAAGAGCGTCTGCTAAATGACGTAAATGTAAATGTAAAATTTGCCAGTAGATTGTCGACTTGATTCATGATGATGACTGCTAGCTAAGATTTTGAAAGGATGATGTTGACATGATCAGTCCAATCAAAGCTATGGTAGATATAACGTGATTTGACGTCATTTTATCTGTTGCCAATGACCTTGAGCCTTCTTGGATGGGCACTTCTAATGTAACTCTATGGCAGCACCCAAGGGGCTTGAATTTTCGAGCTCTCCCTGTAGATTTTGCGGTGAGGTAGTGTCCCCATGAGTGACAGAACACTGATCCAATCAGGGCGCAACTAGAGAACATTACCAACCCCTATGCTCCGTATTTTCCGCTGGCTGCCCCACCACCACAGAAAGCACTGAGCTAGGCTGAAACACCTGCATTTTGGAGCTGCCTTACTCAAGAAAGCAAAAAAGAGACCATGTTTGTATGTGGCTTTATTAACTCAATGAATTATTAATTTTTTTACATTGTTTGCAAACTGATATATGACACATATTAATACCTAAATAACATGCAAAACAGGCAAATAAATATATAATAATATTTTTGTATTATTCTTATTTTAGCTAAACAGGTGGGGCTCAAAACAAATACAAAAATATCGTTTTTGGGTGGAGTTTAAGAGAAACAAAGAAAAGCAGGATCAATGAGTTAGTGCCTTATCCTATTTGTACTCACACCATTCATAGGGCATTTGGGAAAGCACAGGCAGCTAGACTATAGAAAGGCAGGCCTTAGAGGAGGACACCCCTGACTAACTCCAGGTTCTGTCCTTCTCCTCCTCCCCTCCTTGCCATTATGATCAGCCCTCCTCCTCCGCAGGTGTTGATGGTTTGAGGGGGATGTGGAGTGGACAGAGAAGGACCAAGGTCAGTGTTTCTGGGGAAATACCTGTAAATTCCAAAGAACTTCTGGATCACAGCAAACACAGTTTAATTTAATGTAAGGTGGGCCATTTCATTTGACTTGAAGAGATTGGGAGCAGTTATGCCAACACATGGACAGAGGAAGGTCCGAACAATTGCCAAGGACTTAAGCCACCCAAGCCATAGACTGTTCTCTCTGCTACCATCCGGCAAACGGTACCGGAGCATCGGGTCTTAGACCAACAAGCTCCGAGACAGCTTTTATCCCCAAGCCATGCCCATGACTGCTGAATAGTGAATGAAATGGTTACCCGGACTATCTACATTGACCCTATGCACACTCAAAAGACTACCCACACACACACTATCTATCATACAAACCCACACACACACAAACACACTGCTGCAACTTTTTTTTTTACTCTCCTCTATCCTGATGCCTAGTCACTTTACTCCTGCCTACATGTGCATACCTACCGCAATTACCTCGTATCCCTGCACACTGATATGGTATTGGTATTCTCTGTAGCTTCACTCTTATTTTTAACTCTGCATCGTTGGGAAAGGGCTTGTAAGTAAGCGTTTCACTGTAAAGTCTACACAATTTGTATTCGGCGCATGTGACAAATAAAAATTGATTTGACACCAACTACTGCTTGGGGTAGGGTCTCTATAGGACAATTATCGCCACAAGTCATCCCAATTAATTTTAGGATTAGCTAGAGATTAAAAAAATAAATAATCAGACCCAGTAATGAGTACGTAACTTAACATAGCAATGTTTCAATAAACCTTCAAAAGAACATACAGTTGAAGTCGGAAGTTTACATACACTTGGAGTGATTAAAACTTGTTAACAAACTGTAGTTTTGGCAAGTCGGTTAGGACATCTACTTTGTGCATGACACAAGTAATTTTTCCAACAATTGTTTACAGATTATTTAACTTATAATTCACTGTATCACAATTCCAGTGGGTCAGAAGTTTACATACACTAAGTTGACTGTGCCTTTAAACAGCTTGGAAAATTCCAGAAAATGAAGTCATGGCTTTAGAAGCTTCTGATTGGCTAATTGACATTATTTGAGTCAATTGGAGGTGTACCTGTGGATGTATTTCAAAGCCTACCTTCAAACTCAGTGCCTTTTTTCAACAACAAAAAAATGTAGACCTCCACAAGTCTGGAAATTGCTCCCAAGGATGAACCAAACGCCTGAAGGTACCACATTCATCTGTACAAACAATAGTACGCAAGTATAAACACCATGGGACCACGCAGCCGTCATACCACTCAGGAAGGAGACGCGTTCTGTCTCCTAGAGATGAACGTACTTTGGTGCGAAAAGTGCAAATCAATCCCAGAACAACAGCAAAGGACCTTGTGAAGATGCTGGAGGAAACAGGTACAAAAGTATCTATATCCACAGTAAAACGAGTCCTATATCGACATAACCTGAAAGGCCGCTCAGCAAGTAAGAAGCAACTGCTCCAAAACTGCCATAAAAAAGCCAGACTATGGTTTCCAACTGCACATGGGGACAAAGATACTTTTTTGAGAAATGTCCTCTGGTCTGATGAAACAAAAATAGAACTGTTTGGCCATAATGACCATCGTTATGTTTGGAGAAAAAAGGGGGACTTGCAAGCCGAAGAACACCATCCCAACCGTGAAGCACGGGGGTGGTAGCATCATGCTGTGAGGGTGCTTTGCTGCAGGAGGGACTGGTACACTTCACAAAATAGATGGCATCATGAGGAAGGAAAATTATGTGGATATATTGAAGCAACATCTCAAGACATCAGTCAGGAAGTTAAACCTTGGTCACAAACAGAGGAAATAAAACTCAAGTCTTTTATAAAGTATTTTATTTCAGCATAATGGTAGGAAGCCTCTCCCCTTACTCCGTACAATTAAAACTAATTGGATCACAAGGGTACATTTAGTTTCCCAATTTTTACAATAATCAATGTAATTTTTTAAGAAGGTATTTTTATGCACGTATTTTGCTTACACAAAAGAATAATCAATATAAGATCCCATCTTAACTGAGGACCATAACTCTGCATGCAAGACTAATAAAGACAAAGAAAATACTAACTTGTGATAGCTAATGTAGATGCTGTTGCTTACCTAATATTTCTATCAATATAATTCACTACAAATAGAAGGGGACCTGTATAAAAAAGTCATTTTCTTGAGGTACTACCGCCTCTAATCTTTAAATTACTAAAACGTTCTGGGCTCTCAATACAGTACTGATCCAAATGGTTCTGCCATCTTCGTCAAGTTGAGGAGTAAGAGGCTTGTCTAAAGTCTAAAATCTAGAACTGTTTTGAAAAAGAAAAATATCCATATTTCATGATTTTTTTATCTTTTGTTTTTATCACTCCAGTGTTTACAATATTATCAGAAGAAAAAGGTCCTTGAAACATTACCAGAATCGTAAAATGCGGTAGGGCAGAGAGAGGAGCTCTTCTCTAACCGCGCCATCCTGTCTGATCCTTAGAAGAAAATGAATCTCACTGTATTAACTGATCAGACTCAAAGATTCCAATGCATTTTCACCATGATGAGATTGAGAACAATACTTAAAAGACCAGAACTGAGAGGGCTTTAACAGTTAATGGCAACCAACCTTGCCCTGTGGCCTCACTAGTGGGTAGTGGTGGTTACAGGTGGCATCCTTTCCACATTTCTTGGGGCAAGGGGTTGCCAAATCATACAGTAAGCTGCCGTTTCTTAACCCTGGTACTAGAAAACCCCTATGTTTGCTGGATGGCATCATCTAATCACTCAGGCATAATTAAACAGTTAAATATCTTAACTACTGCAGACTGTACATCACAACATTTCTGGAATATACATTTTGCATTACTAAATAAACAAAAGTACATTGGTTTCACTAACAGTAGTAGCCTGGCGACATTGAGAAACATTAATTAAATTCAATGATTCGGTTTAAGTGAAGTCCAGCACACATTGGGGGGTCCTCAGGACCAGGTTTCAGAGATCCTCCCCTAAGCTTCTCTACTAGCCCACAGACAGGCTGCTGTGGAACACCACCAATAGACCCACTGATTTACCCGGACAAAAATAGATAAACGTCAGAGTAGATAGACATTAACTAAAGCATCTCTGTGCTCTGTAGCCATTACACTTGGAGGGGGTAAACCACAGACATGTTCAAAAGTTCAGTACAGGTTACAGTCATTCATTACAATATCATTTTACACTACAATGATTATTTAAGAGTGAGATCTTATTCGAGTTAAGGCTAACCCCTGAAAGAACATGACAGAAATCCTTTATACACACCTACCCCACATCTCAGTAAAAGGCATTTGTTAGTGTGTAGCAAAGTGAAACAAGTGTTGATTTAGCTATGAGAAAAATGATCGGTACGGCCATTAGCTGGCCAAAGCACTGCCTGACAAATTGAAGTTAGCACTATTAGCATCTCACTGGAATTGTCAAACTCCCCGGGTTCCTGAATAATTACACGAGGGGTTACATTATTAACAATAATAACCAGCACTATATCAATTCTCAAAGAACAGAGGAAGGAATTTTAGCCTATGCCTTAGTGCCATTTTAGTAAGCAGTGTTCTATAAGGGTGACAGCTTCAGAAAAACATACCCAGCTTTTAAAAAGGCAGTGGCTTGTCCTTATAATCATATATGATAATAATTAAACCATGAACTAAAAAACAAAAAGGCAAATTAAACAAATACAAAACATATAAAACATAAGCACGCTCTAAGGCCACAAGATTGTGTATACCTCCTGCTATGCTCTCAACATGAGGATCTGTACAAACACAAAGTAATGGGACTTGCTGAAGCTGCCATCTTGTGCCGTTGTTTTCCACGTACATCTGAATGAGAACTGACTGTAAAAGAGAGCCTGCGACCTGCTCCCATAGACCTCAGTACATACATAATACACCGTTAAAGGGTGTAATGGAACTTGCTAACGCTGTCATCCTGCCTCTGCCACTTCCTGAGTCATCAGCAACTCTATCCAACAAGAACCACAACGTCCTCTACCCTGACACTTCATCTTTGACCTTTTAGGACATCCTCCACTTGCCTATACCGTCATAAAATCATTAACTTTATGAACCCCTTTTTAGTTTTATAGCTCTGACACCTGTACCATTGTCTGACAACTCCTTTTTTTTCCTTTCACAAACTACATTTTCTACAAACGTCATGTGTTGTATGTATGCATGTATGTATATCCATCCCAGTTCATCATTGCCATTGTGTAATGCCCCCCCTACCAGAGTGTACCACCAAAAGCACAAACGATAAATCTAAATAATAAAAAAACATAACTTTCAAAAAATAGATTAAGTACAAAAGAGACCATCTATTGAAGGAAACTCGCTCTCAAAAGAAGACAAAAACATCTGTCCCGCTGTCATAGTAACCTCAGGACTGGAGTTGCAGGATCAGTCTTTGCCAGAGTGTGGTGCCACTGAGCGCAGGGTTGAGTGACAAAGACCCGGTGGCCTGTCTTGTCTCTCTGGGAGATGGTGGTCGTGTGTGTATGTGTGGAGGGAGGATGGGGATGGGGGGAATGTCAGTCAGACAGCCAGCCGACCAGGGGGGGGGTGAAGGGGGCTCCAGGTGGGTGGAGCGGGCGGGGGCTCCTGGGAGTAAGGGCGGGGCTCGCAGCACGGCTGGTTCTCTACCTTGGCCACGCCCCGGCCCTGGCACAGCCGCCGATGTCGCAGCAGCCGGTCTGTCCGTGAGAAGTTCTACAACACATACATGGAGGATTTATGCAGCATTCATTTAAACAGATGAGTGTGGACACATGCCCAATACAATTAAGACCACTGTGTCTGTCTGGTCAATGGGCCTTTCTGGTGCATGTGGGTCAAATCCCAAATAAATTGCCAAATGCGCCGAAGACAACAGGTGTAGACCTTACGGTGAAATGCTTACTTACAAGCCCTTAACTCTATTCTCTTAAAACTGCATTGTTGGTTAAGAAAATATTTACTAAATAAACTAAAGTAAAAAATTAAAACAAAAGTAACAAAATAATAACGAGGCTATATACAGGGGGTACCGGTACTGAGTCAATGTGCGGGAGTACAGGTTAGTCGAGGTAATTTGTACATGTGGGGGTCAATGCAAATAGTCCGGTTGGCCATTTGAAGCGGTTAAGGAGCCTTTTGGACCTAGACTTGGCGCTCCGGTACCACTTGCTGTGTGGTAGCAGAGAGAACAGTCTATGACTTGGGTGACTGGAGTCTGACAATTTTTTGGGCCTTCCTCTGACACCACCTGGTATAGAGGTCCTGGATGGCAGGAAGCTTGGCCCCAGTGATATACTGGGCCGTACACACTACCCTCTGTAGCGCCTTACGGTCGGATGCCGAGCAGTTGCCATACCAGGCAGTGATGCAACCGGTCAGGATGCTCTTGATGGTGCAGCTGTATAACAAATCTTTTCAGTCTCCTGAGTGGGAAAAGGCGTTGTCGTGCTCTCTTCACGACTGTCTTGGTGTGTTTGGACCATGATAGTTTGTTGGTGATGTGGACACCAAGGAACTTGAAAAACTCTCAACCCGCTCCACTACAGCCCGTCGATGTGAATGGGGGCGTGTTCAGCCATCCTTTTCCTGTAGTCCACGATCAGCTCCTTTGTCTTGCTCACGTTGAGTGAGAGGTTGTTGTCCTGGCACCACACTACCAGGTCTCTGACCTCCTCCCTATAGGCTTTCTCATCGTTGTCGGTGATCAGGCCTACCACTGTTGTGTCGTCAGCAAACTTAATGATGGTGTTGGAGTCGTGCTTGGCCACGCAGTCATGGGTGAACATGGAGCACAGGAGGGGACTAAGCATGCACCCCTGAGGGGCCTCCGTGTTGAGGATCAGCGTGGCAGATGTGTTGTTGCCTACCCTTACCACCTGGGGGCGGCCCGTCAGGAAGTCCAGGATCCAGTTGCAGAGGGAGGTGTTTAGTCCCAGGGTCCTTAGCTTAGTGATGAGCTTTGTGGGCACTATTGTGTTGAACGCTGAGCTGTAGTCAATGAACAGCATTCTCACATAGGTGTTCCTTTTGTCCAGGTGGGAAAGGGCAGTGTGGAGTGTGATTGAGACATCTGTGGATCTGTTGGGGCGGTGTGCGAATTGGAGTGGGTCTAGGGTTTCCGGGATGATGGTGTTGATGTGAGCCATGACCAGCCTTTCAATGCGCTTCATGGCTATCAACGTGTGTGCATGTCAGAGTATGTCCACACATTCTCTTACCTGCTGGCACTGCTCATAAGGAGAATACTTATTTTTAATGTGGGCAGGCATCTGTATATGTTTGTATTTGTGTGCGTCACTGTGTGTGTATGTGCATCACCAATGTAATACGTTCTCTTACGTGCTGGCACTGCTCACCCTAAAAAATATATATTTTCTAACCTGGTAGGGCATGTCTTTGCTACGTGCCTGTATCAGCGTGTACATGTGCCTCTGTGACACCATTCCCCTATGTGCTGTCACTGCTAACCCTGCGGCAGATGTTTTGTGACGTAAGAGGGCATGTCCATGCGCGTCTCCTCGCTTCGTGTGCATGTGTTCCTCAGTGCCAGCACGCAAGGCACGTTATTTTACGTGCTGGCACTGCTCACACTGAGATGGCATCTCTCCAATGCAGGTGGCCGTGTGTATGTGCACCTGCCTGGGTATGTGTGTGCCTCTTTCGTGTCTAAGTTATTTTACCTGCTGACATCGCTCACACTGATAAGGCTTCTCTCCGCTGTGGACACGCTTGTGTCTCTCCAGATGGTAACGCTGGATAAACCTCATGTCACACATGTCACAAGCAAATGGCTTCTCCCCTAAAAGAGCACACAAACAGATTCATCACATCAAATCCACAGAGTCGAACCACAACAAACTGTACATGATTTACTCTTACTAGGTTAAAGTCTACTTGTTACCAGAACCATCTACAAATGTTTGTTAAAGTGATGGGAAACGGTTTCTTTAGTTCTTATGACATTAAAACAAAGACAAACTACTGAATATGAGCCCATTTCTGGACAGGAATTAAGGATGATAAGGAACTAAACTTCTGGTAACATTTTAAGATGTCTTGTCATCAACTCATTATGTGTAGATAAAAAGTGGAATCTGATTTCTTTTTAAATCAAACCAACTCGATGCCCCTGAAAAGTTTTACTTGATAGTTTGAGGCTGGTTCAACATCTCATCAAATGACTTGACAATCCAAACTCGAGTTTGTTGTGGTCATATTTGTTTTTATTAAAATAGCCTTTTTGGGGATAAGGGTACGGTAAATGGGGGCATACCCGTATGAGTGTGGCTGTGTCTCTCCAGGTGGTTACGCTGAATAAACCTCATGTCACACATGGAACAAGCATACGGCTTCACCCCTATACACACAGAGCAATGCATTAGCTCTCTTTCTCCAAAAGAGTACAACACATACAAAATTGAAGAGCTCAAGTTAGCACTACAAATACTATTGTGAGAATTGTTTGCTACCATAAGCATGTAACAATTACAGTAAGAGTGCTTTATGTGTCATATCACGATGTGGACCCTGAAGATGGGGGCTATTGATCACAAGGATGAGAAGATGTGGCAATCTAACCTGTTTTATCAGCTCTAATGAAGACTACTTTTTTTTGTTTCATCATAAAAAACACTAGTAGCTAATTAAGAACAAACAACACATGCAATTGTGAACAACTTGTGAACTAAGCACTGAATAACAGTACTAAGAACAAAATCTGTAATTGTGTGTCAATAAAGCCTTCGCAGAACGCATAATCCCACCACAAAAATAACTAGCTAGATAAAATAATCATTAGACAATGCAAAGAATAGTTGTCGTTTCAAATTGTACTAAATTCTTCACTAAACGATCATAGCACTAGCTACTTAGCTGCAGACAATTTCTCACAACAAGCCTACAATATGATATTGTTTTACTTATGGAAGTGCCTGGCCAAGTCATGTTCGGAATAGCTGGAATAGATTCATTCTTCTAATAAATAGTTTTTGTTACCTCAACATCCAAATGATAGCTAAATTAGCAATTAGCTGAAGATCTTTAGGGGTCTAGCTTTAAACAATTTTAGAGGTAGAAAATGAAATGGAACTTGTACTAGAATGTATTATTAATTAATTAATTAGTGTTGCTGCAGTGTTTTAAACTTAAAATCAACAAATTACTAATTTATCATTACAAAACTATGTAGATGAGAAATTGTTATTTTCTAGCAGTCCTTTGTTACGTTTGTAAAAATCCATTACTAACATCCTTTACTAGCTTGTATATGTGTGATGGGTACGGTGAGCGGACTGTACCCGTATGAGTGAGGCTGTGTCTTGTCAGGTGGTAGCGCTGAACAAACCTCATGTCACACATGGTGCAAGCGTAAGGTTTCACACCTAAATGCACAAAGCATTGAGATATTATTTTTGTGCCTCGCACTAATTTACGTCCAATAGGAAGTTGAAGTACAGTATATCCATTTATGCTAAACTGATTTTACCACTAATTTCATTTCATGCAATAACTTACAAGGGATTCAGATGGAAGAATCAGGGAGATGTTTTCTCCAACAATTTTTTAAAATGTATTTTTCAATGTTTTAGTCCACAACCACAACACATCACATGAGCTGATGATGTAATCTAACAGTAAAACTATCCCTTCTCATCCAAACGTTTCTGGAAAACCTAACTTGAAAACAATATATATTTCACCTATATATCTTTGTGCATGATGACTAGCATATACATCCTGCTAACCCTGTATACAAGGGTTGATGTGTGGCCTG
The DNA here is from genome assembly GCF_020615455.1 of Coregonus clupeaformis. NCBI lineage: Eukaryota > Metazoa > Chordata > Actinopteri > Salmoniformes > Salmonidae > Coregonus > Coregonus clupeaformis. The sequence continues at coordinate 1,479,151 of NW_025533460.1, read as the reverse complement.
ATCTTGGGTACAGTGGGTACGGTGAGCGGACCCCTACCCAAATGAGTGAGGCTGTGTCTTGAGAGGTGGTATCGCTGGTAAAACCTCTTGTCACACATGGTGCAACCATATGGCTTCACCCCTATACACACACAAGGGCATCAATACATTACTTTGTGCCTCTTGTTAGTCTTTCACTATTAGGTTTACGATAAAGTTCAGACAAATAGAGCACAACAGACAATATGCACCAAGTGCTGTTATCAACATTTTGCCTTTACGCAACAGGACTGGTGGTGCCAACTTTTCGTGAGGTAAGAAACCAGCTATTGGTAGCACAATGTCACTAAAATTGTACATAAAGTAGACAATTGATTTCCATGATAACGTCACAACACACATTTGTAATGCATGTGATCATCATCAGCACAGTGAGTGTGTAAGCTGCTGTTCCGACTAGGCCAAATCACTGCAGGCAAGTCACTTAATTTAGAAAACTCAGATAAAAAATAAGAAAATGGAGAAATCCTTAAATAATGCTGAATTTACCTTAGTCACTTTTAGGGGGAAAATGAGAGGGGGACTCAATAAGATCTAATGACTAGTGCAACGTCGCCAAGTTGGCAACACTGAGCAGGATTAGGCGTTTTCAGATTGTAGACATCTTTAACCGTTTCTGCAGCTTCCAATAACAGCCATTACACTAACACATCATAACTGTCTGGTTTAAAATACACACACAATTTTGGAAGACATCTCCACAACTGGGAGTTATTCCAATTTGAAACTTAGGAGGCATGAGTTCCTGAGTGTTCAGTGTCATAATGTTTTTGACAATTAAGATTTATACCTTTTTTTAAATGCTTAGATCCACCACACATCTCATGAGCGGATGTAATCTGGTAGTAAAACTAGCCTTTCCCATCCTTAAGTGAAATTACATGATTTACTTTTTGGGGTATCAAACCTAACATGTAAAGAACATATTTCACCTACAGTGCATTCAGAAAGTATTCACACACCTTGACTTTCTCCACATTTTGATGTGTTGCAGCCTGAATTTAAAATGGATTAAATTGAAATGTGTCATCACCGGCCTACACACAATACCTCAATGTTTTTTTTTAAAGCTTCTACAAATTAAAAATTAAAAGTTGAAATGTCTTGAGTCACTAAGTATTCAACCCTTTGTTATATCAAGCCTAAATAAGTTCAGGAGTAACAATTTGCTTAAGTCACATAAGTTGCATGCAATTTGTAGGTCGCTCTGGATAAGAGCGTCTGCTAAATGACTTAAATGTAATAGTGTTTAACATGATCTTTGAATGACTACCTCATCTCTGTACCCCACACATACAGATAATTGTAAGGCCCCCCAGCCGAGCAGTGAATTTCAAAACAGATTCAACCACAAAGACCAGGGAGGTTTTCCAATGCCTCGCAAAGAAGGGCACCTATTGGTAGATATATACACTGCTCAAAAAAATAAAGGGAACACTTAAACAACATTGTAACTCCAAGTCAATCACACTTCTGTGAAATCAAACTGTCCACTTAGGAATCAACACTGATTGACAATAAATGTCACATGCTGTTGTGCAAATGGAATAGACAACAGGTGGAAATTATAGGCAATTAGCAAGACACCCCCAATAAAGAAGTGGTTCTGCAGGTGGTGACCACAGACCACTTCTCAGTTCCTATGCTTCCTGGCTGATGTTTTGGTCACTTTTGAATGCTGGCGGTGCTTTCACTCTAGTGGTAGCATGAGACGGAGTCTACAGGTAGTGGCTCAGGTAGTGCAGCTCATCCAGGATGGCACATCAATGCGAGCTGTGGCAAGAAGGTTTGCTGTGTCTGTCAGCGTAGTGTCCAGAGCATGGAGGCGCTACCAGGAGACAGGCCAGTACATCAGGAGACGTGGAGGAGGCCGTAGGAGGGCAACAACCCAGCAGCAAGACCGCTACCTCCGCCTTTGTGCAAGGAGGAGCAGGAGGACCACTGCCAGAGCCCTGCAAAATGACCTCCAGCAGGCCACAAATGTGCATGTGTCTGCTCAAACGGTCAGAAACAGACTCCATGAGGGTGGTATGAGGGCCCGACGTCCACAGGTGGGGGTTGTGCTTACAGCCCAACACCGTGCAGGACGTTTGGCATTTGCCAGAGAGCACCAAGATTGGCAAATTCGCCACTGGCGCCCTGTGCTCTTCACAGATGAAAGCAGGTTCACACTGAGCACATGTGACAGACGTGACAGAGTCTGGAGACGCCGTGGAAAACGTTCTGCTGCCTGCAACATCCTCCAGCATGACCGGTTTGGCGGTGGGTCAGTCATGGTGTGGGGTGGCATTTCTTTGGGGGGCCGCACAGCACTCCATGTGCTCACCAGAGGTAGCCTGACTGCCATTAGGTACCGAGATGAGATCCTCAGACCCCTTGTGAGACCATATGCTGGTGCGGATGCAAGACAATGCTAGACCTCATGTGGCTGGAGTGTGTCAGCAGTTCCTGCAAGAGGAAGGCATTGATGCTATGGACTGGCCCGCCCGTTCCCCAGACCTGAATCCAATTGAGCACATCTGGGACATCATGTCTCGCTCCATCCACCAACGTCACGTTGCACCACAGACTGTCCAGGAGTTGGCGGATGCTTTAGTCCAGGTCTGGGAGGAGATCCCTCTGGAGACCATCCGCCACCTCATCAGGAGCATGCCCAAGCGTTGTAGGGAGGTCATACAGGCACGTGGAGGCCACACACACACTACTGAGCCTCATTTTGACTTGTTTTAAGGACATTACATCAAAGTTGGATCAGCCTGTAGTGTGGTTTTCCACTTTAATTTTGAGGGTGACTCCAAATCCAGACCTCCATGGGTTGATAAATTTGATTTCCATTGATAATTTGTGTGATTTTGTTGTCAGCACATTCAACTATGTAAAGAAAAAAGTATTTAATAAGATTATTTCATTCATTCAGATCTAGGATGTGTTGTTTAAGTGTTCCCTTTATTTTTTTGAGCAATATATATATATATATATATATATATATATATATACATATATACACACACATACACACACACACAGTACCAGTCAAACGTTGACACCTACTCATTCCAGGGTTTTTCATAATTTTGTACTATTTTCTACATTGTAGATTAATAGTGAAGACATCAAAACTATGAAATACCACATATGGAATCATGTACGTGGTCCTCTGTAGCCCAGCTGGTAGAGCACTGCGCTTGTAACGCCAAGGTAGTGGGTTCGATCCCCGGGACCACACATACACAAAAATGTATGCACGCATGACTGTAAGTCGCTTTGGATAAAAGCGTCTGCTAAATGGCATATTAATGTAGTAACCAAAAAAAGTGTTAAATCAAAATATATTTTATATTTGAGATTCTTCAAATTAGCCACCCTTTGCCTTGATGACAGCTTTGCACACTCTTGGCATTCTCTCAACCAGCTTCATGAGATAGTCACATTTTAGTTCAATTTACAGGTGTGCCTTGTAAAAAGTTAATTTGTGGAATTTCTTTCCTTCTTAATGCGTTTGAGCAAATCAGTTGTGTTGTGACAAGGTAGGGTTGGTATACAGAAGAACAGCTCAAATAAGCAAAGAGAAACGACAGTCCATCATTACTTTAAGACATGAAGGTCAGTCAATTCTGAAAATTTCAAAAACTTTGAAAGTTTCTTCTTCAAGTGCAGTCACAAAAACCATCAAGCGCTATGATGAAACTGGCTCTCATGAGGACCGCCACAGGAAAGGAAGACCCAGAGTTACCTCTGCTGCAGAGGATAAGTTCATTAGAGTTACCAGCCTCAGAAATTGCAGCCCAAATAAATGCTTCAGAGTTTAAGTAACAGACACATCCAAACATCAACTGTTCAGAGGAGACTGCGTGAATCAGGCACTCATGGTCGAAATTGCTGCAAAGAAACTACTACTAAAGGACACCAATAAGAAGAAGAGACCTGCTTGGGCCAAGAAACACGAGCAATGGACATTAGACCGGTGGAAATTTGTCCTTTGGTCTGGAGTCCAAATTGGAGATTTTTTGTTCCAAACGCTGTGTCTTTGTGAGACGCGGTGTGGGTGAACGGATGATCTCTGCATGTGTATTTCCACCGTAAAGCATGGAGGAGGTGGTGTGATGGTGTGGGGGTGCTTTGTTGGTGACACTGTGATTTATTTAGAATTCAAGGCACACTTAACCAGCATGGCTAACACAGCATTCTGCAGCGATACGCCATCCCATCTGGTTTGGGCTTAGTGGTACTATCATTGGTTTTTCAACAGGACAATGACCCAACAAACTTCCAGGCTGTGTAAGGGCTATTTTACCAAGAAGGAGAGTGATGAGTGCTGCATCAGATGACCTGGCCTCCACAATCCCCCGACCTCAACCCAATTGAGATGGTTTGGGATGAGTCGGACCGCAGAGTGAAGGAAAAGCAGCCAACAAGTGCTCAGCATATGTGGGAACTCCTTCAAGACTGTTGGAAAAGCTTTCCAGATGAAGCTGGTTGAGAGAATGCCAAGAGTGTGCAAAGCTGTCATCAAGGAAAATAGTAAAAATAAAGAAAAACCCTGGAATGTGTGTCCAAACTTTTGACTGGTACTGTATGTATGTATGTATGTATGTATGTATGTATGTATGTATGTATGTATGTATGTATGTATGTATGTATGTATGTATGTATGTATGTATGTATGTATGTATGTATACTCAGCAAAAAAAGAAACATCCCTTTTTCAGGACCCGGTCTTTCAAAGATATTCGTAAAAATCAAAATAACTTCACAGATCTTCATTGTAAAGGGTTTAAAAACGGTTTCCCATGCTTGTTCAATTAACCATAAACAATTAATGAACATGCACCTGTGGAACGGTCGTTAAGACACCAACAGCTTACAGACGGTAGGCAATTAAGGTCACAGTTATGAAAACTTAGGACACTAGAGGCCTTTCTACTGACTCCGAAAAACACCAAAAGAAAGATGCCCAGGGTCCCTGCTCATCTGCGTGAACGTGCCTTAGGCATGCTGCAAGGAGGCATGAGGACTGCTGATGTGGCAAGGACAATAAATTGCAATGTCCATACTGTAAGACGCCTAAGACAGCACTACAGGGAGACAGGACGGACAGCTGATCGTCCTCGCAGTGGCAGACTGTGTGTAACATCTGCACAGGATCGGTACATCCAAACATCACACCTGCGGGACAGGTACAGGATGGCAACAACAACTGCCCGAGTTACACCAGGAACGCACAATCCCTCCATCAGTGCTCAGACTGTCCGCAATAGGCTGAGAGAGGCTGGACTGAGGGCTTGAAGGCCTGTTGTAAGGCAGGTCCTCACCAGACATCACTGGCAACAACATCGCCTATGGGCACAAACCCACCGTCGCCAGACCAGACAGGACTGGCAAAAAGTGCTCTTTACTGATGAGTCGCGGTTTTGTCTCACCAGGGGTGATGGTTGGATTCGCGTTTATCTTCGAAGGAATGAGCGTTACACCGAGGCCTGTACTCTGGAGCAGGATCGATTTGGAAGTGGAGGGTCCGTCATGGTCTGGGGCGGAGTGTCACAGCATCATCGGGCATAGCTTGTTGTCATTGCAGGCAATCTCAACGCTGTGCGTTACAGGGAAGACATCCTCCTCCCTCATGTGGTACACTTCCTGCAGGCTCATCCTGACATGACCCTCCAGCATGACAATGCCACCAGCCTTACTGCTCGTTCTGTGCGTGATTTCCTGCAAGACAGGAATGTCAGTGTTCTGCCATGGCCAGCGAAGAGCCCGGATCTCAATCCCATTGAGCACGTCTGGGACCTGTTGGATCGGAGGGTGAGGGCTAGTGCCATTCCCCCCAGAAATGTCCAAGAACTTGCAGGTGCCTTAGTGGGGTAACATCTCACAGCAAGAACTGGCAAATCTGGTGCAGTCCATGAGGAGGAGATGCACTGCAGTACTTAATGCAGCTGGTGGCCACACCAGATACTGACTGTTACTTTTGTTCAGGGACATATTATTCAATTTCTGTTAGTCACATGTCTGTGGAACTTGTTCAGTTTATGGCTCAGTTGTTGAATCTTATGTTCATACAAATATTTACACGTTAAGTTTGCTGAAAATAAACGTAGTTGACAGAAAATAAACGCAGTTGACAGTGAGGACGTTTCTTTTTTTGCTGAGTTTATGTATGTATGTACTTTTGACTGGTACTGTATATAAAAATATACAGTACCACACATACATACATACATAAATAAACAAACAATGCACCCAGTCACAACAAAGATACAGGCGTCCTTCCTAACTCCGCTGCCGGAGAGGAAGGAAACCGCTCAGGGATTTCACCGTGAGGCCAATGGTGACTTTAAAACAGTACAGAATACAAATACTCCAAAAAATGCATCCTGTTTGCAACAAGGCACTAAAGTAATACTGCAATAAATGTGGCAAAGCAATTCACTTTCTGTCCTGAATACAAAGTGTTGTATTGGATTTGCCCCAAACATATTACTGAGTACCACTTTCCATATTTTCAAATCATAGTGGTGGCTGCATCATGTTATGGGTATGCTTGTAATAGTTAAGGGCCTTGGAGTTTTTCAGGATAGAAAAGAAACGGAATGGAGCTAAGCACAGGCAAAATCCTAGAGGAAAACTTGGTTCAGTCTCCTTTCCACCAGACACTGGGAGATTAATTCACTTTTCAGCAGGACAATAACCTAAAAACACAAGGCCAAATCTACACAGGAGCTGAAATCCAATAAGAAAGTGTATTTTCCTGAGTGGCAGTTACAGTTTTGAATTAAATATACTTGAAAAATCTATGGCAAGACCTGAAAATGATTGTCTAGCAATGATCAATAACATTTTAAAAAGAATAATGGACAAATGTTGCACAATTCAGGTGTGGAAAGCTCAGACTTGCCCAGAAAGACTCACAGCTGTAATTGCTGCCAAAGGTGCTTCTACAAAGTATTGACTCAGGGTTGTGAATACTTATGTAAATGAGATATTTCTGTATTTTATTTTGAATAAATGTGCATACATTTCTACAAACATGTTTTCACTTTGTCATTATGGGGTATTATGTGTAGATGGGCAAGAAGAAGAAAAAAAAAATCTATACATTTTGAATTCAGGCTGTTACACAAAATGTGGAATAATTCAAGGGGTATGAATACTTTGAAGGCACTGTATACATTTCTTTGAGCAAGACTAGCATATCAATTCTGCCAACCCTGTATACTGGGGTTCAGGTGTAGCCTGATCTTGGGTAAGGTGGGTACGGTGAGCGGACCCATACCCAAATGAGTGAGGCTGTGTCTTGCCAGGAGGTAACGCTGGTAAAACCTCTTGTCACACATGGTACAACCGTACGGCTTCACCCCTATACACACACAAGAGCATCAATACATTACTGTAATGCCTCACACTCCATATTGAAGTCTTCCAATATTAGGTTTACCATAAACTTTAGGCACAAAAACAGTAGGACTGACAATATGCACTAAGTTCTGTTATTATCAACATTCTGCCTTCACGCAACAGGACCGGTGTTGCCAACTTTTTTTGGGGGGAAAAAGCTATTGTCTACACAATTTGTCACTAGAAGTTGTTAGATGACAGATTTTCAAGGCATGTGATGATTACATAGGCTGTCGCAAATTTCAGAAAACTCTGAGGCAAACGCTCTGAGAATGCTTTAAATATTGCTGAATTTGTCCTGACTCAGTCACATTCAGGGGGCAAAAATGGGAAGGGGGAGGGGGATCCAAATCGTTGCTAGATCTAGTGACTAGTGCAAAGTGGCAAAGTTGGCAATACTGAGCAGGATTGGATGTTTTCAGATTGTAGACATCTTTAACCGTTGCTGCAGGTTCCAATAACATCCATTCCAATAGCAATTATCATAACTGTCTGGTTTGAAAATACAAAAATGTTTGATAGACATCTTCACAACTGTTAGTTTTTAATCTTATTGATGCATGAGTTACGGAGTGGTCAATGTAGTTGTTATTTAGCCAATTTCTTGGCAATTAATTTTGCACACATCACATGAGCTGATGTCATCTGGTGGTAATATTAGCTTCATTCTCAAGGGTAATTACATTGTAGACTTTGGGGGTATCAAACCTAAATTACAAAATAATATATTTCACCTATACATTTCTTTGGCCATGACTAGCTTATAAATCCCGCCAACCCTGTATACCAGGGTTGGCGTCCTGATGCCAACTTTGATACTGTGTCCTGATCTTTAAGGGATGGTTCACCCAAATTGCCAAATGACATTGGTTTCCGTACCCTGTAAGCGGTCTATGGACAAGGTAAAGCAGCAATCCATGCTTTGGTTTTATTTCCCTGGCACGGTTTCCAAATGCTACTGTTTTAGCATTTATAGCACAAATCCCATTCAAGTCATGTACCTGATATTAGCATTTTTCGCACATCATGTCCAAATCACCCAAAAGTATGAAAAATGTATTGTGAAGGTCAAAGTCACTTCGATGATTTGAACACGATGCGTGAAAAATGCTAATATCGGTACAATGACTTGAATGTGATTTGTGCCACAAATGCTAAAACTTCAGCATTTGGACACAGTGCCAGGGAAATTAAACCAAAGCATGTACTGCTGTCATACCTTGTCCATAGACTGCTTACAGGGTAAGGAAACCAATTACATTTTGTAATTTGGGTGAACTATCCCTTTAATGACAGGAGTACGGTGAGCAGAACCATACCCATGTGTGTGACGCTGTGTCTCGCCAGGTGGTGGCGCTGATAAAACCTCTTGTCACACATGGTGCAACCATACGGCTTCACTCCTATACACAAAGAACGTTTTATTATTTTTCTGTTTCACATACTCCATCGTTTGAATCGATTGAATATTATGTGTATGAGTTTATACTTCATTGATTGTTTATTAAATCACTGTTGTAAATCTATGCAATTATAACAGAGGATTAACACTGAAGAAATGTCATTACACCGCCACTTCGATAACTCGCAGTGGTCATTGGAGTCGAACAAAGCACACGTTTATTTTTTCAGTGTGAATTGAGGCTGAGCAATAAAACGTTATCTGTACAGAACTCAATTTTAAATGGTCGAAAATATAGGACTTTCCATCCACTGGGTTCAGAATGTAAAAGTGAACTTGTCATCAAGTGTGATTTTTCTCATACCTAAAAACACCACTTTACACAGAATACAAGAGCTAATAATGAACAGAGTGCTGTTTTTGTTATCAACATGCTGCTTTCACGCAGCAGAATGGACCCGTTTTCGGATGGTAGAATTACTAACTATTGTTTATGAAGGTCGCAAGAAAAAAATTATGATAACACTTGCTCAATTTAAATAGTCTCGGGTTGAAAATACAAGACAATTTGGAAGAGATCCGAATCTGCATGCTATTGAGGTGCGAGTTATCGAACAGTCGGTGTAGTTGTTTTTCCCAAAATAACAAAACACATCACATGAGCTGATGACATCATCTGGTAGTAATACAAGCCCTTCTCGTCCTTAGGGGAAATTGAATTATGGACGTTTTGGATATCAAACCTAACATGCAAACATTTCACCAATAGCCTTAATGACATACCCATGTGAGTGACGCTGTGTCTCGCCAGGTGGTGGCGCTGAAAAAACCTCTTGTCACACATGGTGCAAGCGAACGGCTTCACCCCTATACACACAGAACAATACATTACTAAGGTTCTCAGAATTTATCCACTGAAGTCTTCAAATATTATGTGTATTCAGTTTAACTCAATTGTTTAAAAGCCACTGCTGTCTATAAAAAATTATGGGAAATGGTGTTTTCATATCCAACCTATCCGCAAACAATATATCTTATCTATACATTTCTTTGTGTACGACTAGCATATAAATCCAGCCAACCCAGTATACTAGGATTCAGGTGTAGCCTGATCTTAAATGACATGGGTACGGTGAACGGACCCATACCCATATGAGTGATGCTGTGTCTCCGCAGGTGGTGGCGCTGAAAAAACCTCTTGTCACACATGGTGCAAGCGAACGGCTTCACCCCTATACACACAGAACATCATTATTTGAATGCCGCACTCTCCATTGATTGAAGTGTTCCAATATTAAGTTCAGGTATATACCAGATTTCTGAGCTTTGGGGGGGGGGTCTGGTGCTTTGAGAATATGTATACCAGGGTACAGGTGTAGCCTGATCTTAATGATGTGGGTACGGTGAACGGACCCATACCCATATGTGTGATGCTGTGTCTCCGCAGGCGGTGGCGCTCAAAAAACCTCTTGTCACACATGGTGCAAGCATACGGCTTCACCCCTATACACACACAGAACATCATATTATTTTTCCGTCTCACTGTCTATCGATTGAAGTCTTCCAATATTAAGTTCAGGCATATACATTTATACTACATTGATTTCTTATAAAAATCACTGATGTCAATAACCTTCAGGGTATTCACCCTGCGGAATCTAAATACTCCACCACCTCAATAGCATGCGTTTTTTTTTTTTTTAATCAAAAAAGGTGTTGACAAGATGCACGAATTAAGGGTGGCCAATAAAATGTAGAATGTAAGAAATTGTACTTGGATGACGACAAGTTTGTGATCATTTACCATTAACTTAATACCAAATACAGTACGATAAACAATATGTTCCTAAGCTGTGTTATTGTTATCAACATGCTAATTTCAAGCAAAGGATTGAGTGTTTTTAAAGGTGTTTCTTTGAGATGCAAGAACACCAATTATGGTAACACTTGCTCAATATTATTGGAGTTAAAGCATTTAAACCTCGCCAACTCTGTATACTCTGGTTCAGATTTAGCCTGATCTTAAAGACATGGGTACGGTGAGCGGACCCATACCCATATGAGTGATGCTGTGTCTCCGCAGGTGGTGGCGCTGAAAAAACCTCTTGTCACACATGGTGCAAGCGAACGGCTTCACCGCTGTACACACAGAAAATAGAAACGTTTTTAAGTCTCACTCTCCATCGAATGAGGTCTTCCAAAATTAAGTTTAGGCATATACATTTATATTAAATTGATTTTGATAAACCACTGATGGTGGTGTGTTCGAATGGTCCTCAGAATCTCGTATTTCCCAGTTGGTGAAGTCGTCGTTATGACATGAGTGCGTTCAAGTGCTTTTGAAGTCGGCACTCACAACAATTCTTCAACCAATGAGATTTAAGCTTGATGGCGAAGAACCAATGTTGCTAGCTTGCTTACATTGACAATGTGTCAAACCACACTGCATGGGTCAACCTAGCTACATTGTAAACGGCTTTGTTTTACCATATTTTGGTCTAAAAGTTTAATGTCAGTGATCTGTCGCAACTAAAATTTCAGGCCCAAGTTTCCCAACTCTTGTAACAATTTGGAGGGTCGTTCAAGTGGTTATTTCAGAGTCTGGACCTCATATTTTTGGATTTCCAACAGCACTCGAACACACCGTAACTTCCAGGGTATTCACCCTGAAGAAACCAATTTCACTACCACAATAGCTTGCGTTGTTGGGGTCTATCAAAAAGGTGTTAGTAAAGTGCGCTAATTAAGGATGGCCAATAAAACATAATTCGATTAGGATGAGACAATTTTACAAGGCGTCCATCCACAGAGCTGAGAATGTAAGAAATTGCACTTGGATGATGAGAAGTTCATGATCTAATACCATAAACTACACCACATTCAGTACCATCAACAATTGTTATCAACAGCGCAACATTCTTATCAACATGCTCACTTCAAAACAGCAGGATTGGAAGTTCAGATGGTAGCACCCCTTAAAAACATCTCTACAACTATGATTTATCCAACCATCTAAAATCGTATTTCATCATGAACACATTTTCTTGGCCATCCTTGATTCGCGCAGTAGCTAGCATATAGGCTAAACCCTTCCAAACCTGTATACTAGGGTTCAGGTGTGGAATAATGACATGGGTACGGTGAACGGACCCATACCCATATGAGTGACGTTGTGTCTCCGCAGGTGGTCTCTCTGGAAAAACCTCTTGTCACACATGGTGCAAGCGTACGGCTTCACCCCTATACACACAGAACATCATTATTTGAATGCCGCACTCTCCATCAATTGAAGTGTTCCAATATTAAGTTCAGGTATATACACATTTATAATAAATTGATAGCTTATAAAACCCTGATGTCTATCCATGCGATGACTTCCTTGCTATTCATCCTGAAGAATCTGATTACACTACCAACTCAATAGCTTGCGGTTTTTGGGGTTAATCAAAAAGGTGTTGGTATGGCGTGCAAATCTAGGATTAGCCAATGAAACAATTTGTTTATGATGAACCACAATTTACAAGGCGTCCATCCACAGACTTCAGAATGTAGGAAATTGCAATTGGATGAATTGCACTTCATGATACAACACATTAGATGAACTGATTATATTATCTGGTGGTAGTTCAAGGCTTTCTTAAAGTGCTCAATTTACAAAGTTGTGAAAAGAAAGTGGTTTTAGTTGGTGTTTATGACCTAGTGCTACTGGGAACTTCGAAAGTACAACAGCAATGATGCAATATTACAGTTTGTAATTCATCAAAGGCGTTAACTTGTAAAGGACTGCAAATCACAATCATTATTTATAGAAATGCCAGTCTTTAGTCATCACTACTGCAATGTGTCAAGAAAATTAAATATAGTGTACTAATTTATCATAAATAACGGATCAAATCAACTATTTTTGCAAAGTCTTACATACGTGTGCCTGTGACATTTTTACTAACATCCTTTACTAGCTTGTATATGTGTGATGGGTACGGTGAGCGGACTGTACCCGTATGTTTGAGGCTGTGTCTTGTCAGGTGGTAGCGCTGAACAAACCTCATGTTACACAGGGTGCAAGCGTAAGGTTTCACACCTAAACCCACAGAGCATCAATACATCATTTCAGTGCCTCGAATTTTAGGTATGAATATACTTGGACGTTCAATTCATTGGTAGTTAACCACTATACTTGCCATTATGTACTGGGGATTAACAAACATCTAAATGTTTCCCCCAATGAAGTGAGATATTTTTAGATGTGTTATTCAAAGCTTTTGTCCACAACACATCACATGAGCTGATGATGTCACCTGGTGGCAAAACTAACCCTTCTCATCCTTAAGGGAAATTAAATTATGGACTTTTATGGATATCAAACCTGCAAAAAAATGTGTGCATATCTTTTTTGGTGCATATATCCTGCCAACCCTGTATACTATGGTTTAATTACAGGGATACAGTGAGCAGGTGCATACCCATATGAGTGAGGCTGTGTCTTGCCAGGTGGTAGCGCTGGAAGAACCTCTTGTCACACATGGTGCAACCAAATGGCTTCACCCCTATACACAAAGAGCACGAACTTTAGTATAAGAAAGGTCAACTGCCAAAAATGATCGATCTTAACTTTAGCTAAATAAGCTTAGCAAAGTTTTGGTCTTGTTCACCAGACAATTTTCTTTGACAGAACATCTTGTGCAATCTACTAATCCAATTGGGACACGAGTTCAGCGCCCAATGAGTAGGCCATATTGGGCCGTTTCTATGTTCAAAGGGTAATGCTAAGAAAGGTAGTGCCTTAATACACTGCCATAATACACCGCAAAACCATTGTTGTAGCCTAAGCGTGGCTACGCGCTGCCAATGGTTTACCTAATAACAATTGCAATTTCCGAGTCAGGTTAGAATTTTGGGTGAAAAGGCTGGTGGACACATGACTTCACGTCATGCTGTTCATATGAACATTAGATGTGAAAATTTGAGGCAGTTGGTACATATTTAAACATAAAATACATTGACACAACCATGTGATTTTTGCCATGCTATTGTGACATCATAAACTCCTGAAGCTGTCTGATGGAGTTCAGGATTGTAGCAGGAGAATCAAAGTAGGTATGGCCAAAATATATGATATTTTTCAAATTTGACGGTATGCCGGTATTTTAAGTTTTGAATAGTAACAATTCTAAAAATATGTTTTATGAGTACCTACACTGAACAAAAATAGAAAACGCAACATGTAAAGTGTTGGTCCCATGTTTCATGAGCTGAAATAAAAGATCCCAGAAATGTTCCATATGTACAAAAAGCTTATTTCTCTCAAATGTTATGCACAAATTTGTTTACATCACTGTTAGTGAGCATTTCTCCTTTGCCAAGATAATCAATCCACCTGACAGGTGTGGCATATCAAGAAGCTGATTAAACAGCATAATCACACAGGGGCACCTTGTGCTGGGGACAATAAAAGGCCACTAAAATGTGCAGTTGTCGCAACACAGACGTCTCAAGATTTGAGGGAGCGTGCAATTGGCATGCTGACTGCAGGAATGTCCACCAGAGAATTCAATGTTAATTTCTCTACCAGAATTTGGCAGTACGTCCAACGGCCTCACAACTGCAGACCACGTGTAACCATGCCAGTCCAGGACCTCCACATCTGGCTTCTTCACCTGCGGGATCGTCTAAGACCAGCCACCCGGACAGCTGGATAGTATTTCATGTGAAATCCATAGATTAGGCCTAATGAATTTATTTCAATTTACTGATTTCCTTATATGAACTGTAACTCAGTAAAATTGTTGTATGTTGCGTTTATATTTTTGTTCAGTATAGTTCATGACCCTAGGGTGAAAACACATACATGATTTCAAATGGGGCTTTCGCTATTCTGATAGTTTTATACTTTTCAATCCAACAAAAAGAAAAATTTCTGCACTTTTGTTATAATTTCTACACTGTGCCACGCAGGGCTGCATGATATGGGCAAAAAAAACAGGCCTAGTTAATTGGTGAACTGTTGGAATCATGGAAATAGAATGCATGTTCTAATTCTATAGTTAGAATATAGTTGGCAGCACCTTGAATACATTGTTGTTTGAAATGAAAACGAATGAATAAACAAGGGAGGAATTATTGACAGGGTAGGAACCAAAGTGCTAGTCAGTGTTTCCAGGTGACCCTAATTAGATATTACATGTTGTTTTCTTCAATCATGTAGCTAGCCAACATATTCTTGCTTCGCCTATTTCCTCCTAATACAGCCTGGTACCAGCACTGGTACCAGGCTGTATTAGATTGCTACATTTGCACTGACTCTTAGTACATTTAGCATGCTAGCTATATTAGTATTAGTGGCTAACAATATTTATTTTAGCCACAACTTGCAAAAAAAAAGACAAACTAGGAGACAGTTTGCAGACAGTAAGATACACAGAATAAGTGTAATTACAGTAGGCTTGTGGAAAGCAGCATGTCACCAACATCTTGTTTAATCTATTTGACCATGCAGACTGTAGTGCAGAGAATGGCAAGAAAGTGCTTGTGACTCAGTGGTCGAGCAGCTGTTCTCTCGAGTGACAGGGGGCACGGCTTGGTGTGGAAAGCAGCATGCAGCAGGAGGAGAGGGAGAAAGACGACTCAAGTAGCAAACAGAGTAAACGCGCTGGGAGTTGCGCATCACATTTAACAAACCAAACTTTGAAATACCGTTATTTTAGGTAAAGTAAAAACCCAAACCGGTCCGTTCATCAATACCGGTATATAGTAAAATACGGTATACTGCCCAGCCCTACATCAAAGATGGCTTCCATAGGACATTTTTGGAAAGACCAATGTAGCCAGCCTAAAGTTTTGGCTCTTAGCCAGACCACAGCTCAATTCCAACATGGGGGTATAAAGATTTTAATCGGACCTGGGGCTTAATTAAAAATGGGTTCATTTCACCAACAAGCCTAATTTCTAAACATGATATGATGCTGATTAACTAACGCTGTGCAATGATTTGAGGGTTGGATGAGAATCTATCATAGTCCTCTAAACTGGTTACCTTGGAAATCTTTTACCTACATAGAACAATATTCAACATCATTCTCTAAGAAAACCTGTTCTGAAAGGAAACATGACTAAGCATAAATGCAGTCTAATTTCTAAATAAAATGCCTTTAACACAAACTCGAGTTTGATGCAGCCATATGGATCAATTTAATTCCATTATACCCCAACATGACATGGGGGACTAATTTAACCACAATGCAGTGGGGCTCACGCATGGCATCCGATGCCAGATTGAAGCAAGAGGGAGGGATTCAAAGTGAGGACACATACCCGTATGAGTGAGGCTGTGTCTCTCCAGTTGATAACGCTGAATAAACCTCATGTCACACATGGAACAAGCATACGGCTTCACTCCTAAACACACAGAACATACAAATATTAGCCATCTTTCTGTTGCAGTTTTTTTTTAAATGCATTCCCTGATTCTTTATTCTATACAATTACATGGTCGATTTCCTGCTTTACAATTTAAACAATAGTATAAACAATCACTTACAATGAAAAACCATATGTTGATAAAGAGTGTCCATAACCTTAAGTACTTGCGAATACATTTCTCCATATCATGCAATGATTGTCTCTAAAGTTACAAAACATAACTGATGATGTCATCTGGTGATAATCTCTCCCCTTGTTACAAATAGTCAATTATATCAGGAACTTGGTTAGAGATCACTGACCAAAAATAAATAAATATTTTTTTATGAAACAATACATTCTTAATACATAATCACATCATTCTGTAATATTTGATAACATGGGGATTTTTCTTTTTAGTGGACAGTAGTTTCCAACAAAGCCTCTTAATTCAAAATCACTGAGATTGAGAAGGGGATGGGATTACCAACAAGGACATCCAACAATGAATTTTCTGTCTAACTGTACTAAAAAGTAGCCTAACCATACAAACAAGATGTCTGAACATTTGACAATGCATGGGGCCATTGGGGGCTTAACATTTATATTCATCTGAATAATTTTGCGTAAGCAGCTCGAGTAAAAATGTACTGAGAGTAAGATGGTAAGTGAGCGGACCCATACCCGTATGAGTGAGGCTGTGTCTCGCCAGGTGGTAACGCTGGAAGAACCTCATGTCACACATGGAGCAAGCGTACGGCTTCACTCCTACACACACAAAGCGCCAAACTTTAGAATAAATCTACACCAAGAGAGCACCTGCACCAGTCATGTGAATATATAAAGGCTTGTTTTAAGAACATCATGCATGTATTAACTGGGTTTGTACTGTGCCAGACACCAAAATATGGATTTTTTTAAATGTTGGAACTCAGTGGCCTAGTAAAGATAATTGAGGTTTTAAAGTGGCAGCGGTGCAACCTGCCCTAAATGTTGCAAAAGAACAAGCTGTTCCTATAAAAATAACTTATTGGTCTCTATCTGCAATATTTAATTATTTGCAAATGTTCAACAATCCAAACTCAAGAATCACGATCATGCATGTTCTTAGTTAAGATTATTATTTCACTGGTGGGACTTAAATACCCTCTCTGTGTACCTGGTGTAGCCAACATATGTGAGATGGGTATGGTGAGCGGACCCATACCCGTATGTTTGAGGCTGTGTCTCGCCAGGTGGTAACGCTGGAAGAATCTCTGATCACACATGGAGCAAGCGTATGGCTTCACACCTATACACACAGAGCACCAACTTCAGAAAAGCCTGCATCTTGCCCTTTGATAAACTAGAGTCCTTTACACACTCATCGAATAAAGGCAGACATGCCAGAACAATGGCGGAAATTAAACGTCACAATAGCCATGCAAACTTGCACTGAGACATAACATTATTCAACACAGTTGATATACATTCAAAACAAAATCACCAGCATACCTCAGTCGTTTGAGTATAGAAATATAGCTAATTAATACACTCTCACCACACGCCAGTCTACGCAAGAACTTAAGGAACCTGTGTATTGGTGCTTAAGTGCAGCATCAGTGTTTATAGGCCATTGTAAAAAAGGGTACGGTGTGCAGACCCATACCCGTATGAGTGAGGCTGTGTCTTGCCAGGTGGTAACGCTGGAAGAATCTCATGTCACACATGTTGCAAGCGTATGGCTTCACCCCTATACACACAGAACATCAATATTGTAGCTAGCCACCAATGTCTTGGTTTTAAAATATCCACCAAGTTGTCACTATGATGTCAAGCCTTGTAGGCTAATATACTTTTCTAGTATGATAATGGCCTTCAGCTACAGAACTCTATCTAAAGATACTTAATGATAAAATTAGGAAAATACATGCAGATTGATTTAAAATCGTGAAGCATTGTACAAAGCGCCTGAGATTACCAAGATAAAAAAATTATACCCAAACTCGAGTTGGTCATGTACAGTGGGGAGAACAAGTATTTGATACACTGCCGATTTTGCAGGTTTTCCTACTTACAAAGCATGTAGAGGTCTGTAATTTTTATCATAGGTACACTTCAACTGTGAGAGGCAGAATCTAAAAAAATCCAGAAAATCACATTGTATGATTTTTAAGTAATTCATTTGCATTTTATTGCATGACATAAGTATTTCAAACATCAGAAAAGCAGAACTTATTATTTGGTACAGAAACCTTTGTTTGCAATTACAGAGATCATATGTTTCCTGTAGGTCTTGACCAGGTTTGCACACACTGCAGCAGGGATTTTGGCCCACTCCTCCAAACAGACCTTCTCCAGATCCTTCAGGTTTCGGGGCTGTCGCTGGGCAATACGGACCTTCAGCTCCCTCCAAAGATGTTCTATTTGGGTCAGGCCTGGAGACTGGCTAGGTCACTCCAGGACCTTAAGATGCTTCTTACGGAGCCACTCCTTAGTTGTCCTGGCTGTGTGTTTCAGGTCGTTGTCATGCTGGAAGACCCAGCCACGACCCATCAAGATCTCGCGATACATGGCCCCATCCATCCTCCCCTCAATACGGTGCAGTCGTCCTGTCCCCTTTGCAGAAAAGCATCCCTAAAGAATGATGATTCCACCTCCATGCTTCACGGTTGGGATGGTGTTGTACTCATCCTTCTTCCTCCAAACACGGCAAGTGGAGTTTAGACCAAAAAGCTCTATTTTTGTCTCATCAGACCACATGACCTTCTCCTATTCCTCCTCTGGATCATCCAGATGGTCATTGGCAAACTTCAGACGGGCCTGGACATGCGCTGGCTTGAGCAGGGGGACCTTGCGTGCGCTGCAGGATTTTAATCCATGACAGCGTAGTGTGTTACTAATGGTTTTCTTTGAAACTGTGGTCCCAGCTCTCTTCAGGTCATTGACCAGGTCCTGCCGTGTAGTTCTGGGCTGATCCCTCACCTTCCTCATGATCATTGATGCCCCACGAGGTGAGATCTTGCATGGAGCCCCAGACCGAGGGTGATTGACCGTCATCTTGAACTTCTTCCATTTTCTAATAATTGCGCCAACAGTTGTTGCCTTCTCACCAAGCTGCTTGCCGTTTGTCCTGTAGCCAATCCCAGCCTTGTGCAGGTCTACAATTGTATCCCTGATGTCATTACACAGCTCTCTGGTCTTGGCCATTGTGGAGAGGTTGGAGTCTGTTTGATTGTGTGTGGACAGGTGTCTTTTATACAGGTAACGAGTTCAAACAGGTGCAGTTAATACAGATAATGAGTGGAGAACAGGAGGGCTTCTTAAAGAAAAACTAACAGGTCTGTGAGAGCCGGACTTCTTAGTGGTTGGTAGGTGATGAAATACTTATGTCATGCAATAAAATGCAAATTAATTACTTAAAAATCATACAATGTGATTTTCTGGATTTTTGTTTTAGATTCCGTCTCTCACAGTTGAAGTGTACATATGATAAAAATGACAGACCTCTACATGCTTTGTAAGTAGGAAAACCTGCAAAATCAGCAGTGTATCAAATACTTGTTCTCCCCACTGTATGTTAATTCACTTCATTGGGGAAACCTGGTTACCACTACAATGCTATTCTATATGAGGGCTATGGTGAGGGGGGCCTACCCGTATGAGTGAGGCTGTGTCTCGCCAGGTGGTAACGCTGGAAGAATCTCATGTCACACATGTTGCATGCGTACGGCTTCACCCCTATACACACACAGAGTATTAATATATTAGCTAGTGATCCTATTATATAAAGTAGAACACACACACCAATTCCCAAGTCCCAAACTACATCAATACATTTCACTAAAACGTAAGGACTGATTAGTTCTACTACTAGAGGTGTAATGTTTGTTGCAATAGTGAGCAATTACTTCCCGATTATGTCTTAACCTTTGGAGACAAACACTCCAACATGCATTTAAGGTTAAAACTAAATGTTTAATGCCCAATCAAGTTCAATTAACACAAGCAAAAGCTCAATAGCAACAAACGTCAAGATTCTACCACAGAAACGTTAGCTATAAAAAAAAAGAAGAGGAAGTTAACTCACAAAATAAGTTATTTGGCTAGGAACTTGTTTTTATCTACAAAACTCAGAAAATAATCATCAGTAACAATCTGTACCAACTTCAAGCCATTATCAATTACATTTGAGCTACCTAGCCATGAACAACTACCAGTAAATCATGTGCAAGGCTTGGACATCGAGAGAGTGAGAGACCATTCCCTCTGTGGGTAAGAGACAGACTTTTGCCACATACAGTGGGGGAAAAAAGTATTTAGTCAGCCACCAATTGTGCAAGTTCTCCCACTTAAAAAGATGAGAGGCCTGTAATTTTCATCATAGGTGCACGTCAATTATGACAGACAAAATGAGAAACTAAAATCCAGAAAATCACATTGTAGGATTTTTATGAATTTATTTGCAAATTATGGTGGAAAATAAGTATTTGGTCAATAAAAGTTTCTCAATACTTTGTTATATACCCTTTGTTGGCAATGACACAGGTCAAACATTTTCTGTAAGTCTTCAAAAGGTTTTCACACACTGTTGCTGGTATTTTGGCCGATTCCTCCATGCAGATCTCCTCTAGAGCAGTGATGTTTTGGGGCTGTCGCTGGGCAACAAGGACTTTCAACTCCCTCCAAAGATTTTCTATGGGGTTGAGATCTGCAGACTGGCTAGGCCACTCCAGGACCTTGAAATGCTTCTTACGAAGCCACTCCTTCGTTGCCCGGGTGGTGTGTTTGGGATCATTGTCATGCTGAAAGACCCAGCCACGTTTCATCTTCAATGCCCTTGCTGATGGAAGGAGGTTTTCACTCAAAATCTCACGATACATGGCCCCATTCATTCTTTCCTTTACACGGATCAGTCGTCCTGGTCCCTTTGCAGAAAAACAGCCCCAAAGCATGATGTTTCCACCCCCATGCTTCACAGTAGGTATGGTGTTCTTTGGATGCAACTCAGCATTCTTTGTCCTCCAAACACGTTGAGTTTTTACCAAAAAGTTATATTTTGGTTTCATCTGACATTCTCCCAATCTTCTTCTGGATCATCCAAATGCACTCTAGCAAACTTCAGACGGGCCTGGACATGTACTGGCTTAAGCAGGGGGACACGTCTGGCACTGCAGGATTTGAGTCCCTGGCGGCGAAGTGTGTTACTGATGGTAGGCTTTGTTACTTTGGTCCCAGCTCTCTGCAGGTCATTCACTAGGTCCCCCCGTGTGGTTCTGGGATTTTTGCTCACCGTTCTTGTGATCATTATGACCCCACGGGGTGAGATCTTGCGTGGAGCCCCAGATCGAGGGAGATTATCAGTGGTCTTGTATGTCTTCCATTTCCTAATAATTGCTCCCACAGTTGATTTCTTCAAACCAAGCTGCTTACCTATTGCAGATTCAGTCTTCCCAGCCTGGTGCAGGTCTACAATTTTGTTTCTGGTGTCCTTTGACAGCTCTTTGGTCTTGGCCATAGTGGAGTTTGGAGTGTGACTGTTTGAGGTTGTGGACAGGTGTCTTTTATACTGATAACAAGTTCAAACAGGTGCCATTAATACAGGTAACGAGTGGAGGACAGAGGAGCCTCTTAAAGAATAAGTTACAGGTCTGTGAGAGCCAGAAATCTTGCTTGTTTGTAGGTGACCAAATACTTATTTTCCAACATAATTTGCAAATAAATTCATTTAAAAATCCTACAATGTGATTTTCTGGATTTTTTTTCCTCAATTTGTCTGTCATAGTTGACGTGTACCTATGATGAAAATTACAGGCCTCATCTTTTTAAGTGGGAGAACTTGCACAATTGGTGGCTGACTAAATACTTTTTTCCCCCACTGTAAGTCTAATAGTTTCAAACATTTTAAGTGTCAGAATGGCCAAATACATATAACTATATAGTATGTCTGCATTTCTACCTACACTACATGACCAAAAGCATGTGGACACCTACTCGAACATCTAATTCCAAAATCATGGGTATTAATATGGAGTTGGTCCCCCTTTGCTGCTATAACAGCCTCCACCCTTCTGTGAAGGCTTTCCACTAGATGTTGGTGCAGGGACTTGCTTCCATTCAACCCCAAGAGCATTAGTGAGATCGGCACTGATGTTGGGCGATTAGGCCTGGCTCGCAGCCGGCGTTCCAATTAATCCCAAAGGTGTTCGAAGGAGTTAAGGTCAGGGCTCTGTGCAGGCCAGTCAAGTTCTTCCACACCGATCTCGACAAACCATTTCTGTATGGACCTCACTTTGTGCACGGGGGCATTGTCATGCTGAAACAGGAAATGGCCTTCCCCATACTGTTGCCACAAAGTTGGAAGCACAGAATCGTCTAGAATGTCATTGTATGCTGTAGCGTTAACATTTCCCTTCACTGGAACTAAGGGGCCTAGCCCGAACCATGAAAAACAGCCCCAGACCATTAATCCTCATCCTTGAAACTTTACAGTTGGCACTATGCAGTCGGGCAGGTAGCATTCTCCTGGCATCCGCCAAACTCAGATTTGTCTGTTGGACTGCCAGATGGTGAAGCGCGATTCACTTGGCATTGCACATGGTGATCTTAGGCTTGTGTGCAGCTGCTCGGCCATGGAAACCCATTTCATGAAGCTTCCGACGAACAGTTATTGTGCTGACGTTGCTTCCAGAGGCAGTTTGGAACTTGGTAGTGAGTGTTGCAACCGAGGACAGACGATTTTTGCACTACGCAGTCTTGTTCTGTGAGCTTGTATTGCCTACCACTTTGCGGCTGAGCCACCTAGACGTTTCCACTTTACAATAACAGCACTTACAGTTGACCAGGGCAGCTCTTGTAGGGCAGAAATTTGACAAACGTACTTGTTGGAAAGGTGGCATCCTATGACGGTGCCACATTGAAAGTCACTGAGCTCTCCAGTACGGACCATTCTACTGCCAATGTTTGTTTATGGAGATTGCATGGCTGTGTGCTCGATTTTATACACCTGTCAGCAATGTGTGTGTCTGAAATAGCAGAATCCTCTAATTTGAAGGGGTGTCCACATACTTTTGGCCATGTAGTGTATATGAATGCCACAGTTTTTGTCCTAGCATAAAGATATTTGTCTCGTCCTGAGCTCCTGAGGCTGGCAGACTGTCATGGTAAGACATCTATCATTTTACACTCAATACATTTCTACTGAGAGGCTGCTCTATGACAAACAGGAGTAAAATGGGTCGCTTGTTTTATGTGAGATGGGTACGGAAAGAGGACTCATACCCGTATGAGTGAGGCTGTGTCTCTCCAGGTGGTAACGCTGGAAAAACCTCATGTCACACATGGAACAAGCGTACGGCTTCACCCCTATACACACAGAGCATACAAATATTAGCTATTCAATCTGCACAGAATGAACAAATATTTTATACCAATTGCACATTTCTAACTGTCAATTCAAATTAGAGTAAGATTTGTTAGATTTACAAGGATAAACATATGGCCAAATGAAGAACACACACAATACTGGACACTAACCAGGTTTCCATCCAACCTTTTTATGCAAGTAAAGGACATAGTCATAAATGTCATGACAGGCCTGATGGAAAATGTTTCCGTAAATATTTTTGTGTCTGTAAAATGAATTATGCGAGAAATGTAAGTGGACACGCTTTTATGTGCAAACATTGATATAATAACCATCATATTGATAGGCATTTCACTGTACTTGTGCATGTGACATTAAAACTTGAAGATGAAATAAGTTATGATGAACTTCACAGGGTGGTGAAAATGCAAGGTGATGAGCTTGATGCTCCTTTCCAATAGAGGGTCTTATTCTGGTGACATGATCATCGATTCTTAGCTGCCGTTTGACAAATAAAAATTATCTTGCTCTTTTTTCCATAATCATCATGTAGGCTATACATTGCTACGTACCAATACCAGAGTGGGCACACTCGCTATATAACTGCTTTTTTTTGTGAGAAAACCATCAGTAGAGTTGAAAATGCGATCGAAACACTTAACTTTAAAAAAAATTGGGTACACGGAAACATCTCTGGTGGGAAAATGTGCATATTCTTTTTATGCAGATTTTAGAATAGTCTAATGAAAATCTGTCGCTAGTTGGATGAAAACCTAGCTTATGATCCGATTTTTGAAAGTACCACAAAAGACAAACAAGATGACTAGAATCTAAAGCAAATAGTTTATTTCAAAATAAAAATGCAAACTTGGAAAGCATTGTTTTCTTTTCCAATTTAGGAGAGGCTACAGGCCACTCTTTAAAATGGTTTACTTACCAATATTACTTAATATCTCAGAAAATCATAGTTTCTTGATGTCCATGCATTAAATTATATTCAAAATCTCATACTGCAAAAAAAAAGCTACTGGTAACTTGCAACACCTTCACCTAGCTAAAGCAACATTGTCCTAAAACTGGGACCTTTGTGTAGCCTCCTGTGGTCAATCTATAAACATTTGTACCAAGTAGACCTTTCATTTGTAAGCTTACTGGTGTTGGGGGACCAATTTGAACATTTGTGATGATAACCCCTCTCCTTCATATAGTTGAGGTGAAAGGAATTGTGAGCTTTGCTGGAAATTACTGTCCAAATGACTTTTTTTAAACACTGAAAGCCCTGTATACTGGGGTTCCGGTGCAGCACTACAGATGTAGCCTGTTTAGATAGAGATGGGTATGGTAAGAGGACGCATACCCGTGTGAATCAGGCTGTGTCTCTCCAGGTGGTAACGCTGAATAAACCTCATGCCACATATGCCACAAGCATACGGCTTCTCCCCTAAACCGAAGAGTACCAGTTTTAGTGAAAGGTCCCCACAGACAACACCAAAAACTGTGAATCAAAATCTGACACTAGACAGTCTGTTTTAGGAGGCCATCTCATAAACTTAAAATCACCAGTCACTTAATCCAAACTGGTGTTTCTGTTGGCCTTATGTATTGTCTTACTGTATTAGCTAGGCATTTTAAACATCTCCCTAACTGGTAATGGAGCACCTCCAGAAGTTAGCTGGCCATTGTGGTCTTGACACATACCTGTATGAATGAGGATGTGTCTCTTCAGGTGATATCCACTCCTAAATGCGCCATAACAGTGATTGCAGATGAAGTTTTTCTGCACTTTAGATATTGGACAGTTACCATTCTCATCCACAACAACCACCTATGCAGGATAGAATAGAGGCTCATCAAAAAATTGTAGGCCTAAATACACCACAGACAAAACTCAAAGATATACATCTACTAAATCATCACTACAAGTATGCCCTCACTTTTGTATAGAAGGAAACATATGATACATTGGTTTTATTCAGTATGAGAAACGCTAGTGCTGACCAAAATGCTAGTAAAAAAACTCCAGCCAAATAGTCCTGGTTAAAAGGGTAATATATTATTTCTAGCTCCTTGTAAAAAAGTAAAACATTTGACCATTTTGGCCATTTAAATGACTTAGTACCCAAAACCTAGAGAAGGGTTAATCCCTCCCACCCCCCATATGTTACTGCTCCCCCTTTCCCACACAATAACAGTTAGTGTTCCCCTTCCCCCTCTTTCCTCTCCAGAGAACCCCACCCCCTCTACATCTCCTATGCACTCCTCCCCCCACACAAACAAAATATGTGCACTCAAAGGCACCAACTCAGCTAGAGACAAAAAAGTACGTCTTACACACATAAAAGCACACAGAGAGCCAAACGCCCACAGACGTGCACACAAACACACTTTCAGTCTGTTTTTATAACACAATCTCTCCGAAACACAGAAAGAGTCCACAGAAAGAGTTTAAAATTCAGAGGCACTGACCTTCCCTCCCCTCCCGTCTTGCTCTCTCACTTTACAGGGCGTTCCTGACTTCCTGTTCTTCTTTTTCAGCTGCATGTCCTCGTTGGCCCTCATCTCCTTCTCGTCCAGCAGGCGGGGGGTGTGGAAGTCGCCCTCCTTCCGGATAAGCTGAGGAGCACAGACAAGAGGGAGAGAGGGCTTTGCGTAAGCCTGCCTGGTGGAGAAAACACTTTTTTTTTCTCCTGATAGCCTGAAATTTACAAATAGGAATTACCGTACAGATAGCCCCACATTTCAAAACAGAAACAAAACGAGAAAGAAAATATTCCTTGATTTCCAACAAAATTAAGGTTTTCTAAATATATGAAAAAATTAAAACGTGAAGCACAGGATATTTTCTAATCCTTTACAGGATTATTACATTTAAATGTTTTACAATTTAGTCATTTAGCAGACGCTCTTATCCAGAGCGACATACAGTTAGTGAGTGCATACATTTTTCATACTGGCCCCCCGTGGGAATCGAACCCACAACCCTGGCGTTGCAAGCGCCATGCTCTACCAACTGAGCTACAGGAGGATTATGCTGGGAAAACTAATAATAAACAGTAAAAATAAAAATAACCTTGGCAAAAGACAGTAATACAGAAGGTAACCTCCCTTCATGCCTACTTCTCAAATGATGTACATATCTGGCAGCCTCTTTAAATCATTACTGAAGACTATAATTTAGTTATATTAGCAGCCCACAATAGGCAAGTGCTTGACCTACATAACAAATGCAAGTTACTGCTGAGACCTATCCAATGCGAAATATGTCAATTTCTCATTTGTTGTTCTTTCAGCAGGTGACAATAATAAACCCCTCCTCCCCCTCTGCATTGCCCCGGCGCCTCCTAACCAGGGGTGGACAGCTCATTCCAGATGGCAGGATCATGTGGCTCTGAGGACCGCGGTCTGGGCCATCCCTCTGGGGCGGTGGTCCATGGCCGAGTGGCGCCATCATCTTCTTGGGCGGACCGGCCATGGAGCTGGCCTGCATCAGGGCCATACTGGAGAGAACAGCCTCACAGCCAAGCAACCCCGCCTGGGAACAGAACCGAGCCTGAGTCAGGGAAATCCACTATCAGACATTTAGAAAATATACAGTGAGCTCATTTGTTGTTTTGGCTCAGCCCTCCAACACTTTGGATTTGAACTTATACAATGACTGAGGTTAAAGTGCAGACTGTCAGCTTTATTTTGAGGGCATTTTCTTCTATATAGGGTGAACCGTTTAGAAATTACAGCACTTTTTGTACCTAGTCGCCCCCCATTTTAGGGGACCATAAGTATTGGGACAAATTCACTTGTGTATAACGTAGGCAAAAGTTTTGTATTTGGTCCCAAAGTTAAACGCACAAATATCATACCCCCAAGACATGCTAACCTCTCACCATTAAAACAATATCAGAGGTTTTCATTTTTGGTGGGGGAATGATATTTGTGCGTCTAACTTTCACTCATCATTATTCACGATTCATTGAGGTCAATCCGTTATCATGGTAGCATCCACATTAATATAGAAGTATTTAGAAACATTATATTCTTATTTATAATAAAAGTGACTCAAATGACAATACATTATTATCATTAATTTCTATTGGCCACAAAATAATCTGAAACACAAACAAAACAAACAGCAAATGCATCCAAAAAGTTTATAGAGTCACAAGCTTGATGTAATCATTGAGTGCTAGGAATATGGGACCAAATACTAATCTTTTGACTACTTCAATACACATAAGTGAATTTGTCCCAATACTTTTGGTCCCCTAAAATGGGGGACTACGTACAAAAAATACCCTTAGATTAAAGCTGACAGTCTGCACTTTAACCTCAGTCAATGTATCCTTTAAAATCCCAAGTGTTGGAGTACAGAGCCAAAACAACACGGTTCCAATACTTTTGGAGCTCACTGTATAAATAGAACCAGTATGGGTGTAGAGAGGAGCTAAACAAAGGAGAAAACAAAAACTCAAGACTGCCAGAGGCCGAGTTAGTTACACCAGAAACGGTATGAAGCCCAATGATAAAACAGATGTCAAATATTTTTTTAAATAACATTTGATGACGACAACATCCTGAGTGACAAAAGATAATGTAGCCTAATTGTAGGCATGTTGTTTGTAGCCATTTTATCATTATATATTTTTTTGGAAAACAAACCCATTTCATATGGTCGCGGACTGAGCTGCTGGGCAGGTGTGACATTGCAGTGGGAACGGTATATGTGAGGGCGGGGACAGGGGCGGGGACAAGGTCATCCAGGAATCCGTCAATCAGGATGGTCAGTCTGACGGGAGGCCACACCCACCTCACTCATCTAGCACTAAAACTGAGGAAGAGGACGATGTGGACAAAACATGAAAACACATTCAATAATACTGAAATTATTTTTTTGCGCTAAAACCAGTTAATCAAATTGTAACTACTCCAAATCACACAAAACCCAATTACTCAAAAACAAACATCACCATAATAACTGTAGAAGGTCCTTTGGTTAACTCCTTGTTTGCCTTTTTCACCAAAGGGGTATCCTACAAATAAAGCTAGATCTACTCAGGGTTTTCTAAAGCTAACCAGCTTCAGTTAGCATCACATTCCATCTCATACTTCATCCGTATTACGACGGTGGATATCACTTGTCCGCCTACCGCTAACTGTAGCAGGCTTGTAACTGCGCGTGCATGTCGCACTTGGCTTGTCGAACCCCAAACTCTTAATTGAGACAACGCTGAAACATCAATCCATGGGCGAGTCAGTGCCACAATTTAATTTGTGCCGAAATCAAAATGAAAAGTTACCTTGCAAATTCAGCAGGCTATGGCGTGAAATAGGCTTTTAGAAGTGCTGTCTTAATTTTTTTACTTATCGTTAAATGCCGACTTGTGTGCTTATCAATGCACAACCACAAGCCCCCTTTCTTCCCACTCCTATCGACAAAATAATAGTCATACAAAACAGTTACTGTGCGTGAAGTTTAAAATGCATTCTGTGATTCTGTGATTCTGTGATCATGTGATTAACATTACTAAAAAAAAAATTACACAAACATTTGGTTAATAAAATATTTCAAATCAGTTGTCTTCCTCAAATGAAGGGGGTGATGACAATATTTGCAAGAGGGAGGGAATCTGATTTCATGGTACTCAACTCGTGGCTCAGTCACTTCAGTAAGTGGAGTTAGCAGTGAGTTAGCCTGCCCGGAGCAGGTTAGTTCTGAAGGATTCGTTGCCATAGAAATGTACCTGACTAAAAGGTGAGCCACTTTCATATGACCGGTTATCCCGAGTTTAACTCAAGAGTTTACCAAAGTTACCTCGCTAACTCCTCAAAACTGCTTCATAGGATACCCATTTGAAAGAGACGCTCAAGTGTCACACCAACACAACACATCTAGCTAGCTAATACCCATAATGGGATGGTCAAGCAACCCAGGTACCCAATTCCAATACTGAACAATACCAATTGTGTACATTAACATTGCTAATGTTAGCTAGCTGTTGAAAGGGGTGACCACAATATACCATGAATTTGGGACAAAGAAAGGGCTGATACTGCAAGTTAGCAAGCAAACAGGTTTGAGAATAGGGTCGCTCCATATGATTTTAATCACTTTCTGACTGCACCCCTTTTGATTTGGGCGAAACCTTTCATACATGTTTACCCATGGTGGAAATAGTTGTCAGAAAGTGACTTTTTGGACCTGAATGCCAAAACATTGAGGAGATAGAGGTGCTCAAAGTCGACCTATTTTGCATACCCTATCCTACCATGGGACGTCCATGTCTTCATCACGGAAAACGATAAACAGTTGAGTTTTATATAATTTGAAAGCTTACAAACAGGGTTGTCAAACTATTCTTTGATTTCTTGAAGAAACAAAATGTCTATCATTTAAGCTTTATTACATTTCTCATTTTCACAAATGTTGTAGCTTAGACCCTATCTAAAGTGTTTGTGTTGTGCCTGTCATCGGTTGAGACAGCATACTCTTGAATACAGGGTGGGTGTCATTTCAAACATAGAAATTAATTCCTAGACTGGACCTATGCCTTCAGACCCCTGAAATTTAGCTGATGCACCATTGACATTTAAATAATTTCAATAGGTTTCCTATGAAAGATACAGTTTAATTTATAACAATGGATATTCCCACTCAAGTCAACATTCTGATGTAAAATCTTTGAAATTGTTGCATGTTGCGTTTATATACCACGGCTAAGGGCTGTTCTTATGCACGCAACGTAGAGTGCCTGGATACAGCCCTTAGCCGTGGTATATTGGCCATATACCACAAACCACGAGGTGGCTTATTCTTATTATAAACTGGTTACCGATGTAATTATATATTTAAAATATATTTTGTCATACCTGTTGTATACGGTCTGATATACCACGGCTGTCAGCCAATCAGCATTCAGGGCTCGAACCACCCAGTTTATAAATAGCGTTGCTTAGTGCATAAGAACAACCCTTAGCCGTGGTATATTGGTCATATACCACACCCCCTCAGGCCTTATTGCTTAAATATACAATGAGCTGAAACGAGCCACATACGATTCCCCACAAGGCAGCTTCTTGTCATTGTTGCTAGCTATCTGACCATTTAGAATCATAACACACTGGCCACATCGAAGTGTGCACATCATTGTCGTGATGTTGTCAGCCAACCAGTCTACATATTTCCACACTGAGGTTGGAATAATACTGTGAACATGATAATAATGCCCCTTTAGTGCAAGAGCTGTTTAAAAAGTTTGCCTGAAATTTCGGTGGGATGGAGTTTTGGCATGCCTGGTGAAAGAGTTCCAACCCTCTCTGCCAATAACAGCTCGTTTTCATTTTTCCCCTCCCCACTCAGACAGCCTTAGCAAAATTATTGCTTTAGAAATTGCTCTTTGCTAAGAAGCTATTTTTCTTTTTGACCATTTTAATTGAAGACAATCACAGTAAAGTACTTAATCTTTACCCAAAAAATATTTTATATTGAGACAAAAACGCCTGCATTGGACATTTAAGCACCTCAAATCTCCTGAATGTTTTGTCATTCAGGTACAATAAGTCACTTTCTGACCACTTCTACCATGGGCAAATATGCATGGAAGGTTTTGATCAAATCAAAAGGGGTGCAGTCAGAAAGTGATTTTAATCATATGGAACGACCCCATAGGCACATAACTGAAAAACATTTTACAAAAATGAAACCAATGGCACCCACATAGCCGGCAAGCTAATGATCCAAGGAAAACCTCAAACTCTCTTGTATCAACCATTGCTAACACTACATATATATTTGTCATTTCGCAGATGCTCTACCAACTGAACCACACCGGACCTACTGCACCAGCAACCTTTTGATACACTAGTAGCTGATTACAAATAGTAAAGTTAACTAGCTATTTTCCCTGGCAGCAGCTAGCTAGGTAACGTTAGCGTGGCAAGGTTATTGACCATCAAGTAGTGTGAACAACATTTACGTTTGCTAGTTAACTGCCACGGTAGAAATAGTACTTGAAGTTATATTTAAATGACTAACCCAAAAATTGAAAGTATTTCCTCATAACTCACGGAAACAAAACATCGAGCGAATACGAGCTAGCTGTTTCGGGCTAACGTAACAACGACGCTAACGTGGCCTCCACGCACATCAAATTGTACAAACTTCAGTTGCCATCCATCTACAAATCGAAATATGATATCGCTAGGCAATTTCGATGTGATTAGATCCGGATAAATACAGCTAGTTAGATAAAACAACAGTTCGAGGATTGCAATCCAACGAGGAACAAGACAGCAGTTGCAGCAAGACTTAGCGATAAATACCTGATGGTTGATGCGTCCTGTAGTTAGCTACCGTTCTCCCCCTCCCCTGTTGTCTACGCTAACACAAGTCGTGTCACTTATTTTTTGCTTAGAGACGGAGGCAGAATTTCGAAAATATCGTCTGATACACGACTAAACATACAACACATCAAAACATTGGTGATATTCAAACGCTGTTATTTACCTTAAATTTTCCTCGTCTGTCGTGGTTCGTCGCCCGAGTTCCAATTTCTTTGAGTTTACAAACACAGGAAACGCCACCGGATCTGCTCCCCGAGGAGAATCCTGCCATGTGATTGGAGAAAATGGTTTTGCACGTCTACCATGTTGGTGAATGTGAAAACGTTACTCCATTTTAGTTGGTTCAATTAGCTGCCTCAACCACAGATAATTTCAGTTTAGAAGGGGATTCTTTTTTCCTCAACAGTGCCTGTATTCATGCACACTGATTTTCTTCCACAAAAACATGATTTTCAGCCTTCGCCCTTCCCAAAAAACATAATCAGGCAGAGGCTATGCTAAAACATTGGAGTTCCAATAGGATGTGTGAATCAAAGTATGCAATTTCCAATTTTGTAACTCTGATAACTACAATAATATATGCCCTTTAGTAGACACTTTTGTCCAAATGTGGGAATCAAACACACTACCTGGCATTACAAGCGCCATGCTCTAGCCTCTCAACTGAGCTACAGAGGACCACAAGAGCATTGGCTTTAGAATGTGACCATTTGCTTTGACCAATGCATAGCCTATGGGAGTGTGGTAAATTGAGCCATTTTTAACATTCAGCATCACTAAATAGTATTCTTTCTAACAAAGACATCTACATACACTACCGGTCAAAAGTTTTAGAACACCTACTCATTCAAGGGTTTTTCTTTATTTTTTTTTATATTTTCCACATTGTAGAATAATAGTGAAGACATCAAAACTATGAAATAACACTTGGAATCATGTAGTAACCAAAAAAGTGTTAAACAAATCAAAATATATTTTATATTTGAGATTCATCAAATAGTCACCCTTTGCCTTGATGACAGCTTTACACACTCTTGGCATTCTCTCAACCAGCTTCATGAGGTAGTCACCTGGAATTCATTTCAATTAACAGGTCTGTCTTCTTAAAAGTTAATTTGTGGAATTTATTTCCTTCTTAATGCGTTTGAGCCAATCAGTTGTGTTGTGACAAGGTAGGGGGGGTATACAGAAGATAGCCCTATTTGGTAAAAGACCAAGTCCATATTATGGCAAGAACAGCTCAAAAAAGCAAAGAGAAACAACAGTCCATCATTACTTTAAGACATGAAGGTCAGTCAATACGGAAAATTGCAAAAGTCGCAA
Organism: Coregonus clupeaformis; assembly: GCF_020615455.1. Taxonomy (NCBI): domain Eukaryota; kingdom Metazoa; phylum Chordata; class Actinopteri; order Salmoniformes; family Salmonidae; genus Coregonus; species Coregonus clupeaformis. The sequence goes on along the minus strand of NW_025533460.1, from coordinate 1,445,915 downwards.
AAAACATCAAGTGCTATGATGAAACTGGCTCTCATGAGGACCGCCACAGGAATGGAAGACGCAGAGTTCTGCAGAGGATAAGTTCATTAGAGTTACCAGCCTCAGAAATTGCAGTCCAAATAAATACATCTCAACATCAACTGTTCAGAGGAGACTGTGTGAATCAGGCCTTCATATGGAGTTGGTCCTTTACCAAATAGGGATATCTTCTGTATACCCCCCCTACCTTGTCACAACACAACTGATTGGCTCAAACGCATTAAGAAGGAAAGAAATAACACAAATGAACTTTTAAGAAGGCAGACCTGTTAATTGAAATGCATTCCAGGTCACTACCTCATGAAGCTGGTTGAGAGAATGCTAAGAGTGTGCAAAGCTGTCATCAAGGCAAAGGGTGGCAATTTGATGAATCTCAATAACATACAGCTGGCGGGTTTTACGCTGTATCGGATGGATAGAATGGCAGCCTCTGGTAAGACAAACACTGCTACTCCTACTGCCCTTTCCTCGTCTGATCATGTGTTCTCGCATACCCGAGAGCATCTGGTCAGCGGGGCGGTGGCACAGGAATCCTCATCTCTCCCAAGTGGACATTCTCTCTTTTCCCCCTGACCCATCTGTCTATCTCCTCATTTGAATTCCATGCTGTCACAGTCACTAGCCCATTCAAGCTTAACATCCTTATCATTTATCGCCCTCCAGGTTCCCTTGGAGAGATCACCAATGAGCTTGACGCCTTGATAAGTTCCTTTCCTGAGGATGGCTCACCCCTCACAGTTCTGGGTGACTTTAACCTCCCTACGTCTGCCTTTGACTCATTTCTCTCTGCCTCCTTCTTTCCACTCCTTTGCTCTTTTGACCTCACCCTCTCACCGTCCCCCCCTACTCACAAGGCAGGCAATACGCTTGACCTCATCTTTACTAGATGCTGTTCTTCTACTAATCTCACTGCAACTCCCCTCCAAGTCTCCGACCACTACTTTGTATCCTTTTCTCTCTCGCTCTCCTCCAACACTACTCACTCTGCCCCTACTCAGATGGTAATGTGCCGTAGCAACCTTCGCTCTCTCTCTCCCGCTACTCTCTCCTCTTCCATCCTATCATCTCTTCCCTCTGCTAAATCCTTCTCCCTCCGATCTCCTGATTCTGCCTCCTCAACCCTCCTCTCCTCCCTTTCTGCATCTTTTGACTCTCTATGTCCCATATCCTCCCGGCCGGCTCGGTCCTTCCCTCCTGCTCCGTGGCTTGACGACTCATTGCGAGCTCACAGAACAGGGCTCCGGGCAGCCGAGCGGAAATGGAGGAAAACTAGACTCCCTGCGGACCTGTCATCTTTTCACTCCCTCCTCTCTACATTTTCTTCCTCTGTTTCTGCTGCTAAAGCCACTTTCTACCACTCTACATTTCAAGCCTCTGCCTCTAACCCTAGGAAGCTCTTTGCCACCTTCTCCTCCCTGCTGAATCCTCCTCCTCCTCCCCCTCCCTCCTCCCTCTCTGTGGATGACTTCGTCAATCATTTTGAAAAGAAGGTTAACGACATCCGATCCTCATTTATTAAGTCAAATGACACCGCTGGTCCTGCTCACACTGCCCTACCCTATGCTTTGACTTCTTTCTCCCCTCTCTCTCCAGATGAAATCTTGTGACTTGTGACGGCCGGCCACAACCTGCCCGCATGACCCTATCTCCTCCTCTCTTCTACAGACCATTTCCGGAGACCTTCTCCCTTACCTTACCTCACCTCGCTCATCAACTCATCCTTGACCGCTGGCTATGTCCCTTCCGTCTTCAAGAGAGCGAAAGTTGCACCCCTCCTCAAAAAACCTACACTCGATCCCTCCGATGTCAACAACTACAGACCAGTATCCCTTCTTTCTTTTCTCTCCAAAACTCTTGAGCATGCCGTCTCTAGCCAACTCTCCTGCTATCTCTCTCAGAATGACCTTCTTGATCCAAACCAGTCAGGTTTCAAGACTGGTCATTCAACTGAGACTGCTCTTCTCTGTGTCACGGAGGCTCTCCACACTACTAAAGCTAACTCTTTCTCCTCTGTTCTTATCCTATCTGCTGCCTTTGATACTGTGAACCATTTACATTTTAGTCATTTAGCAGACACTCTTATCCAGAGTGACTTACTGTTAGTGAATGAATACATTAGTTTTTTCATACTGGCCCCCCGTGGGAATCGAACCCACAACCCTGGCGTTGCAAGCGCCATGCTCTACCAACTGAGCTACACGGGGCACCTCCTCGCCACCCTCTCTGAGTTGGGCATCTCCGGCGCTGCTCACTCTTGGATTGCGTCCTACCTGACAGGTCGCTCCTACAAGGTGGCGTGGCGAGAATCTGTCTCCGCACCACATGCTCTCACCACTGGTGTCCCCCAGGGCTCAGTTCTAGGTGCTCTCCTATTCTCTAAGTCACTTGGCTCTGTCATATCCTCACATGGTCTCTCCTATCATTGCTACGCAGACAACACACAATTAATATTCTCCTTTCCCCCTTCTGATAATCAGGTGGCGAATCGCATCTCTGCATGTCTGGCAGACATATCAGTGTGGATGTCGGATCACCACCTAAAGCTGAACCTCGGCAAGAAGGAGCTGCTCTTCCTCCCGGAGAAGGACTGCCCGCTCCATGATCTCGCCATCACGGTTGACAACTCCATTGTGTCCTCCTCCCAGAGTGCAAAGAACCTTGGCGTGACCCTGGATAACACCCTGTCGTTCTCCACTAACATCAAAGCAGTGACCCGATCCTGCAGGTTCATGCTCTACATTCGCAGAGTACGACCCTACCTTACACAGAAAGCGGCACAGGTCCTAATCCAGGCACTTGTCATCTCCCGTCTGGATTACTGCAACTTGTTGTTGGCTGTGCTCCCTGCCTGTGCCATTAAACCCCTACAACTTATCCAGAACGCTGCAGACCGTCTGGTGTTCAACCTTCCCAAGTTCTCTCATGTCACCCCGCTCCTCCGCACACTCCACTGGCTTCCAGTTGAAGCTCACATCTACTACAAAACCATGGTGCTTGCCTACGGAGCTGTGAGGGGAACGGCATCTCCTTACCTTCAGGCTCTGATCAGACCCTACACCCAAACGAGGGCACTACGTTCATCCACCTCTGGCCTGCTAGCCCCCCTACCTCTACGGAAGCACAGTTCCCGCTCAGCCCAGTCAAAGCTATTCCCTGCTCTGGCATCCCAATGGTGGAACAAGCTCCCTCACGACGCCAGGACAGCGGAGTCACTGACCACCTTCCGGAGACACTTGAAACCCTACCTCTTTAAGGAATACCTGGAATAGTCTAACAGTAATCCTTCTACCCCCCCCCCAGTGGTAGTTGTCCCACTGGCTATCCTAAGTTGAATGCACCAATTTGTAAGTCACTCTGGATAAGAGCGTCTGCTAAATGACTTAAATGTAAATGTAAGACAAGGGGTGGTGGTCTATGTATATTTGTAAACAACAACTGATGCACAATATCTAAGGAAGTCTCGAGGTTTTGCTCACCTGAGCTAGAGTATCTCATGATAAGCTGTAGACCACACTATCTACCAAGAGAGTTTACATCTATATTCTTCGTAGCTGTCGATTTACCACCACAAACCGATTCTGGCACTAAGACCGCACTCAATGAACTGTATTTGGCCATAAGCAAACAGGAAAACGCTCATCAAGAGGCGGCGCTCCTAGTGGCCGGGGACTTTAATGCAGGGAAACTTAAATCTGTTTTACCTCATATCTACCAGCATGTTAAATGTGCAACTAGAGGGGAAAAATCTCTAGACCACCTTTACTCCACACACAGAGACGCGTACAAAGCTCTCCCTCGCCCTCCATTTGGCAAATCTGACCATAATTCTATCCTCCTGAATCCTACTTACAAGCAAAAACTAAAGCAGGAAGCACCAGTGACTCAGTCAATAAAAAAGTGGTCAGATGAAGCAGATGCTAAGCTACAGGACTGTTTTGCTAGCACAGACTGGAATATGTTCTGGGATTCTTCTGATGGCATTGAGGAGTACACCACATCAGTCACTGGCTTCATCAATAAGTGCATCGATGACGTCGTCCCCACAGTGACTGTACGTACATACCCCAACCAGAAGCCATGGATTACAGGCAACATCCGCACTGAGCTAAAGGAGCGGGATTCTAACCCGGAAGCTTATAAGAAATCCTGCTATGCCCTCTGACGAACCATCAAACAGGCAAAGCGTCAATACAGGACTAAGATCGAATCGTAGTACACCGGCTCCGACGCTTGTCGGATGTGGCAGGGCTTGCAAACTATTACAGATTACAAAGGGAAGCACAGCCGCGAGCTGCCCAGGACACAAGCCTACCAGACGAGCTAAATTACTTTAATTCTCGCTTCGAGGCAAGTAACACTGAAACATGCATGAGAGCATCAGCTGTTCCGGACGACTGTGTGATCACGCTCTCCGTAGCCGATGTGAGTAAGACCTTTAAACAGGTCAGCATTCACAAGGCCGCAAGGCCAGACGGATTACCAGGACGTGTACTCCGAGCGTGCGCTGACCAACTGGCAAGTGCCTTCACTGACATTTTCAACCTCTCCCTGTCTGAGTCTTTAATACCAACATGTTTCAAGCAGACCATCATAGTCCCTGTGCCCAAGAACACTAAGGTAACCTGCCTAAATTACTACCGATCCGTAGCACTCACATCTGTAGCCATGAAGTGCTTTGAAAGGCTGTTCATGGCTCACTTGAACACCATTATCCCAGAAACCCTAGACCCACTCCAATTTGCATACCGCCCCAACAGATCCACAGATGATGCAATCTCTATTGCGCTCCACACTGCCCTTTCACACCTGGACAAATGGAACACCTATGTGTGAATGCTATTCATTGACTACAGCTCAGCGTTCAACACAATAGTGCCCTCAAAGCTCATCACTAAACTAAGGACCATGGGACTAAACACCTCCCTCTGCAACTGGATCATGGACTTCCTGACGGGCCACCCCCAGGTGGTAAGAGTAGGTAACAACACATCCGCCACACTGATCCTCAACACGGGGGCCCCTCAGGGGTGCGTGCTCAGTCCCCTCCTGTACTCCCTGTTTAGTCATGACTGCATGGCCAGGCACGACTCCAACAGTTTGCCAATGACACAACATTGGTAGGCCTGATCACCGACAACGACGAGACAGCCTATAGGGAGGAGGTCAGAGACCTGTTCGTGTGGTGCCAGGACAACAACCTCTCCCTCAAAGGCAAAGGAGATGATTGTGGACTACAGGAAAAAGAAAAGGACCGAGCATGCCCCCATTCTCATCGACGGGGCTTTAGTGGAGCAGGTTGAGAGCTTCAAGTTCCTTGTTGTCCACATCACCAACAAACTAACATGGTCCAAGCACACCAAGACAGTCGTGAAGAGGGCATGACAAAACCTATTCCCCCTAAAGATTTGGCATGGGTCCTCAGATCCTCAAAAGGTTCTACAGCTGCACCATCGAGAGCATCCTGACTGGTTGCATCACTGCCTGGTATGGCAACTGCTCGGCCTCCGACCGCAAGGCACTATAGAGGGTAGTGCGTATGGCCCAGTACATCACTGGGGCCAAGCTTCCTGCCATCCAGGACCTCTATACCATGCGGTGTCAGAAGAAGGCCCTAAAAATTGTCAAAGACTCCAGCCACCTGAGTCATAGACTGTTCTCTTTGCTACCGCACGGCAAGCGGTACTGGAGCGGCAAGTCTAGGTCAGAGGCTTCTAAACAGCTTCTACCCCCAAGCCATAAGACTCCTGAACATCTAATCAAATGGCTACCCAGACTATTTGCATTGCTGCTACTACATGTACATATTACCTCAATTACCTTGACTAACCGGTGCCCCCTTACATTGACTCTGTACCGGTACCCGCTGTATATAGCCTCGCTATTGTTATTTTTACTGCTGCTCTTAATTATTTGTAAATTTAATTTCGTATTATTTTATATTGTATTTTTAGTGCTTTTTTTTTGTATTCTTTCTTAAAACTGCATTGTTGGTTAAGGGCTTGCAAGTAAGCATTTCACTGTAAGGTCTTCACCTGTTGTATTCGGCGCATGTGACAAATACAATTTGATTTGATTTGTTTTGATTCCATGGTCGAATTGCTGCAAAGAAACCACTACTAAAGGACACCAATAATAAGAAGAGACTTGCTAGGGCCAAGAAACACGAGCAATGGACATTAGACCGGTGGAAATGTGTCCTTTGGTCTGGAGTCCAAATTGGAGATTTTTGGTTCCAACTGCCATGTCTTTGTGAGATGCGGTGTGGGTGAACAGATAATCTCTGCATGTGTATTTCCCACCGTAAAGCATGGAGGGGGAGGTGTTATGGTGTGGGGGGTGCTTTGCTGGTGACACTGTCTGTGATTTAATTAGAATTCAAGGCACACTTAACCAGCATGGCTACCACAGCATTCTGCAGCGAAACGCCATCCCATCTGGTTTGGGCTTAGTGGGAATATCATTTGTTTTTCAACAGGACAATGACCCAACACACCTCCAGGTGGTGTAAGGGCTATTTTACCAAGAAGGAGAGTGATGGAGTGCTGCATCAGATGACTTGGCCTCCACAATCCACTGACCTCAACCAAATTGAGAGTTTGAGATGAGTCGGACCGCAGAGTGAAGGAAAAGCAGCCAACAAGTGCTCAGCATGTGTGGGAACTCCTTCAAGACTGTTGGAAATGCATTCTAGGTGAAGCTGGTTGAGAGAATGCCAAGAGTGTGCAAAGCTGTCATCAACGCTGGCTATTTGAAGAATCTCAAATATAAAATATATTTTGATTTGTTTAACACTTTTCTGGTTACTACATGATTCCATATGTGTTATTTCATAGTTTTGATGTCTTCACTATTATTTTACAATGTAGAAAATAGTAAAAAAAATTAAGAAAATCCTTGAATGAGTAGGTGTTCTAAAACCTTTGACCGGTAGTGTATATTTCAGGCTGTTCTGTATCCCTAGAAATAATCAGAATTCATGTAAACATTACAGTTTTGAAAACATATCTTGTCCAAAAAAAGTGGTCTCTTGGCACAACTTACACCGGTTATGGGCTAAATTGAGTCGCAGGACAGGGTAAGTTAAGCCGCCTACACATTTCTGTACTGAATGAAATATTACCACTACCTTTCTAAAACCATGTCTATCTTTATTTCCCAACCACAATTCACTTACCCTTACCCTATTCCCATTGGCTCAATTTAGCGACCAGTGTTTTTTACCTAACTTGCTCACCACTTTTTCCATGTGGTTTCTTCCTTCACAGACTCCATGAAATTATTATCTCTTCCTAAATATTTGGTCAAATGATACATTTTGTGTAGGCTATGGTTTCCTAGAAACAAGGGTGGCTCAACTTACCCCACTCCCTCCTACTCCAGTTTGTAGGTGCACTGTGCAAGAGTGAGCTACCAGCAGGCAGCCCACAGAACTAAAGCCTACGCATCAGATCAGATTGTGGAGCTAATTTAAGTTTTCAGGTCTCAGGCAATGTTATTCATCATATAGTATCAGTGGTGTAAAGAACTTAAGAAAAATACTTTAAAGTACTACTTAAGTAGCTTTTTAGGGTATCTGTACTTTAATTTACTATTTATATTTTTGACATCTTTTACTTTTACTTCACTACATTCTTAAAGAAAATAATATACTTTTTACTCCATACATTTTCCCTGACACCCAAAATTACTCATGACATTTTGAATGCTTAGCAGCACAGGAAAATTGTCCAATTCACACACTTATCAAGAGAACATCCCTTGTCATCCCTACTGCCTCTGATCTGACGGACTCACCAAACACACATGCTTTGTTTGTAAATGACGTCTGAGTGTTGGAGTGTGACCCTGGCTATCTGTAAATAACAAAAACAACAAAATGGTGGCATCTGGTTTGCTTAATATAAGGAATTTTAAATGATTCATACTTTCATTTTGATACTTAAGTATATTTTAGCAATTACATTGACTTTTTATACTTAAGTACAGTGGGGGGAAAAAGTATTTGATCCCCTGCTGATTTTGTACGTTTGCCCACTGACAAAGAAATGATCAGTCTATCATTTTAATGGTAGGTTTATTTGAACAGTGAGAGACAGAATAACAACAAAAACGCATGTCAAAAATGTTATAAATTGATTTGCATTTTAATGAGGGAAATAAGTATTTGACCCCCTCTCAATCAGAAATATTTCTGGCTCCCAGGTGTCTTTTATACAGGTAATGAGCTGAGATTAGGAGCACACTCTTAAAAGGAGTGCTCCTAATCTCAGTTTGTTACATGTATAAAAGACACCTGTCCACAGAAGCAATCAATCAATCAGATTCCAAACTTTCCACCATGGCCAAGACCAAAGAGTCTCCAAGGATGTCAGGGACAAGATTGTAGACCTACACAAGGCTGGAATGGGCTACAAGACCATCGATAAGCAGCTTGGTGAGAAGGTGACAACAGTTGGTGCGATTATTCGCAAATGGAAGAAACACAAAAGAACTGTCAATCTCTCTCGGCCTGGGGCTCCGTGCAAGATCTCACCTCGTGGAGTTGCAATGATCATGAGAACGGTGAGGAATCAGCCCAGAACTACACGGGAGGATCTTGTCAATGATCTCAAGGCAGCTGGGACCATAGTCACCAAGAAAACAATTGGTAACACACTACGCCGTGAAGGACTGAAATCCTGCAGCACCCGCAAGGTCCCCCTGCTCAAGAAAGCACATAAACATGCCCATCTGAAGTTTGCCAATGAACATCTGAATGATTCAGTGGAGAAGTGGGTGAAAGTGTTGTGGTCAGATGAGACCAAAATTGAGCTCTTTGGCATCAACTCAACTCGCCGTGTTTGGAGGAGGAGGAATGCTGCCTATGACCCCAAGAACACCATCCCCACCGTCAAACATGGAGGTGGAAACATTATTCTTTGGGGTTGTTTTTCTGCTAAGGGGACAGGACAACTTCACTGCATCAAAGGGACGATGGACGGGGCCATGTACCGTCAAATCTTGGGTGAGAACCTCTTTCCCTCAGCCAGGGCATTGAAAGTGGGTCGTGGATGGGTATTCCAGCATGACAATGACCCAAAACACACGCCCAAGGCAACAAAGGAGTGGCTCAAGAAGAAGCACATTAACGTCCTGGAGTGGCCTAGCCAGTCTCCAGACCTTAATCCCATAGAAAATCTGTGGAGGGAGCTGAAGGTTCGAGTTGCCAAACGTCAGCCTCGAAACCTTAATGACTTGGAGAAGATCTGCAAAGAGGAGTGGGACAAAATCCCTCCTGAGATGTGTGCAAACCTGGTGGCCAACTACAAGAAACGTCTGACCTCTGTGATTGCCAACAAGGGTTTTGCCACCAAGTACTAAGTCATGTTTTGCAGAGGGGTCAAATACCCCTCATTAAAATGCAAATCAATTATAAAATTTTTGACATGCATTTTTCTGGATTTTTTTGTTCTTATTCTGTCTCTCACTGTTCAAATAAACCTACAATTAAAATTATAGACTGATCGTGTCTTTGTCAGTGGGCAAACATACAAAATCAGCAGGGGATCAAATACTTTTTTCCCTCACTGTATATTTAAAACCAAATACTTTTAGACTTTTACTCAATTAGTATTTTACTGGGTGACTTTCACTTTTACTTGAGTAATATTCTATTAAGGTAACTTTACTTTTACTCAAGTATGACAATTGGGTACTTTTTCCACCACTGTATAGTATATACACTGCTCAAAAAATAAAGGGAACACTTAAACAACACAATGTAACTCCAAGTCAATCACACTTCTGTGAAATCAAACTGTCCACTTAGGAAGCAACACTGATTGACAATAAATTTCACATGCTGTTGTGCAAATGGAATAGACAACAGGTGGAAATTATAGGCAATTAGCAAGACACCCCCAATAAAGGACTGGTTTTGCAGGTGGTGACCACAAACCACTTCTCAGTTCCTATGCTTCCTGGCTGATGTTTTGGTCACTTTTGAATGCTGGCGGTGCTTTCACTCTAGTGGTAGCATGAGACGGAGTCTACAACCCACACAAGTGGCTCAGGTAGTGCAGCTCATCCAGGATGGCACATCAATGCGAGCTGTGGCAAGAAGGTTTGCTGTGTCTGTCAGCGTAGTGTCCAGAGCATGGAGGCGCTACCAGGAGACAGGCCAGTACATCAGGAGACGTGGAGGAGGCCGTAGGAGGGCAACAACACAGCAGCAGGACTGCTACCTCCGCCTTTGTGCAAGGAGGAGCAGGAGGACCACTGCCAGAGCCCTGCAAAATGACCTCCAGCAGGCCACAAATGTGCATGTGTCTGCTCAAACGGTCAGAAACAGTCTCCATGAGGGTGGTATGAGGGCCCGACGTCCACAGGTGGGGGTTGTGCTTACAGCCCAACACCGTGCAGGACGTTTGGCATTTGCCAGAGAACACCAAGATTGGCAAATTCGCCACTGGCGCCCTGTGCTCTTCACAGATGAAAGCAGGTTCACACTGAGCACATGTGACAGACGTGACAGAGTCTGGAGACGCCGTGGAGAACGTTCTGCTGCCTGCAACATCCTCCAGAATGACCGGTTTGGCGGTGTGTCAGTCATGGTGTGGGGTGGCATTTCTATGGGGGACCGCACAGCCCTCCATGTGCTCGCCAGAGGTAGCCTGACTGCCATTAGGTACCGAGATGAGATCCTCAGACCCCTTGTGAGACCATATGCTGGTGCGGTTGGCCCTGGGTTCCTCCTAATGCAAGACAATGCTAGACCTCATGTGGCTGGAGTGTGTCAGCAGTTCCTGCAAGAGGAAGGCATTGATGCTATGGACTGGCCCACCCGTTCCCCAGACCTGAATCCAATTGAGCACATCTGGGACATCATGTCTCGCTCCATCCACCAACGCCACGTTGCACCACAGACTGTCCAGGAGTTGGCGGATGCTTTAGTCCAGGTCTGGGAGGAGATCCCTCAGGAGACCATCCGCCACCTCATCAGGAGCATGCCCAGGCGTTGTAGGGAGGTCATACAGGCACGTGGAGGCCACACACACTACTGAGCCTCATTTTGACTTGTTTTAAGGACATTACATCAAAGTTGGATCAGCCTGTAGTGTGGTTTTCCACTTTAATTTTGAGGGTGACTCCAAATCCAGACCTCCATGGTTTGATAAATTTGATTTCCATTGATCTTTTTTTTTTATTTTGTTGTCAGCACATTCAACTATGTAAAGAAAAAAGTATTTAATAAGATTATTTCATTCATTCAGATCTAGGATGTGTTATTTTAGTGTTCCCTTTATTTTTTTGAACAGTGTAGTTCACCAAACCAACTCCTCCAGTTCTAGTTATTTAGAAGAACATTACACAACTTCGACCTCCAAGAAGTTCGTGATGCATTTCTGTGTAGGCCTAACCCTATTTGTCAGTAGCTAGGTTTCCATCCAATTGGCGACAGACATCATGCGAATATTCTAGAATCCGCATTAAAGAAAATAGGCAAATTATCCCACCAGTGGTAGGCCTACGTTTCCATCAAATGGACTTATTGCGGATAAAAATCAGTGCGTGATACACATCGATCATCATGGCACCAGAATAAGACCCTTGATATTTATTGGAAAGCAGCATCAAGCTCATCACCGTGCACTTTCACCAACCTGTGAAGTTCATCATAACTTATTTCATCGGTAACCTAATAAACTGCATGTTTCCCGTGTCATAGTGGGAGGACCACACACCATATCATCGCGTGACTCCAAATTTACTTAGATGTGGTTATTATATCAATATTTGAGCATAAAGGCGTTTCCACCGCCATTTCCCACATAATACATTTTACCAACACAAAATGATCCCACCATGTTGAACAAACAAATTAGGGTACTTTGGGGCGGGACGCTCCCTGTGGTAAGACCCACCCCCCACAAGATGATGTCATATTTGTTTATATTATGCTAATTAGATTTCCACGTGGTGCGGACATCGACCTTAGGGGGTTAATTGAGTTGTCTACTTCCTCTCATTTGGCTGAACTAAATGCCTTTGAGCGTAGACATAAAATCTATCACAAATGCAGGATCAGATAGCTGTGTGCATTTCCATCGGGGTGTATCACAGGTGAGTGTACTCTTCGCCACTTGTCTTCCACATAGATAGGATCCAGGGGGCAGGGTTGACTGAACAGTAATGCAAACACACACAGTTATACAGCTAGCTGTACATCTTTATTTAAACTTTGCTGCTGATGGCATTATTGTTGCAAACTCTACCTAGTTCTCACACTGCTACATATTGTGTCTGCAAAAATAGTTCAGGAATCTATGAGGTGTCTCCACAGCTGCACCGAATATCAAACTTCAATAGAGGCTTATAAATGAAAGAAGCATTGGGTTTTTGTAAGGTCTGCATGTATTCTAGGATTTTGTCTGAATCATCTCTTCTGATAACTACAGTGGGGAGAACAAGTATTTGATACACTGCCGATTTTGCAGGGTTTCCAGAAAATCACATTGTATGATTTTTAAGTAATTAATTTGCATTTTATTGCATGTCATAAGTATTTGATACATCAGAAAAGCAGAACTTAATATTTGGTACAGAAACCTTTGTTTGCAATTACAGAGATCATATGTTTCCTGTAGGTCTTGACCAGGTTTGCACACACTGCAGCAGGGATTTTGGCCCACTCCTCCAAACAGACCTTCTCCAGATCCTTCAGGTTTCGGGGCTGTCGCTGGGCAATACGGACTTTCAGCTCCCTCCAAAGATTTTCTATTGGGTTCAGGTCTGGAGACTGGCTAGGCCACTCCAGGACCTTGAGATGCTTCTTACGGAGCCACTCCTTAGTTGCCCTGGCTGTGTGTTTCGGGTCGTTGTCATGCTGGAAGACTCAGCCACAACCCATCTTCAATGCTCTTACTGAGGGAAGGAGGTTGTTGGCCAAGATCTCGCGATACATGGCCCCATCCATCCTCCCCTCAAAACGGTGCAGTCGTTCTGTCCCCTTTGCAAAAAAGCATCCCCAAAGAATGATGTTTCCACCTCCATGCTTCACGGTTGGGATGGTGTTCTTGGGGTTGTACTCATCCTTCTTCTTCCTCCAAACACGGCGAGTGGAGTTTAGACCAAAAAGCTCATCAGACCTCATGACCTTCTCCCATTCCTCCTCTGGATCATCCAGATGGTCATTGGCAAACTTCAGACGGGCCTGAACATGCGCTGGCTTGAGCAGGGGGACCTTGCGTGCGCTGCAGGATTTTAATCCATGACGGCGTAATGTGTTACTAATGGTTTTCTTTGAGACTGTGGTCCCAGCTCTCTTCAGGTCATTGACCAGGTCCTGCCGTGTAGTTCTGGGCTGATCCCTCACCTTCCTCATGATCATTGATGCCCCACAAGGTGAGATCTTGCATGGAGCCCCAGACCGAGGGTAATTGACCGTCATCTTGAACTTCTTCCAATTGCGCCAACAGTTGTTACCTTCTCACCAAGCTGCTTGCCTATTGTCCTGTAGCCCATCCCAACCTTGTGCAGGTCTACAATTTTATCCCTGATGTCCTTACACAGCTCTCTGGTCTTGGCCATTGTGGAGAGGTTGGAGTCTGTTTGATTGAGTGTGTGGACAGGTGTCTTTTATACAGGTAACGAGTTCAAACAGGTGCAGTTAATACAGGTAATGAGTGGAGAACAGGAGGGCTTCTTAAAGAAAAACAAACAGGTCTGTGAGAGACAGAATTCTTACTGGTTGGTAGGTGATCAAATACTTATGTCATGCAATAAAATGCAAATTAATTACTTAAAAATCATACAATGTGATTTTCTGGATTTTTGTTTTAGATTCTGTCTCTCTCTGCCTATGATAAAAATTACAGACCTCTACATGCTTTGTAAGTAGGAAAACCTGCAAAATCGGCAGTGTATCAAATACTTGTTCTCCCCACTGTAGGTACTCTTATCTCAACCTGTTGATCATTGAGAAAGTTACAGACGCACAAATATCATACCCCCCAAAAACACAATACATTATTTACCATTCATTTCTATTGGGCACAAAATAATCTGAAACAGAACCAAAACAAACAGCAATTGTATCCAACCAGTTTGTAGAGTCACAAGCTTGATGCAATCATTGCATGCTAGGAATATGGGACCAAATACTAAACTTTTGACTACTTTAATACACAGTGAATTGGTCCCAATACGTTTGGTCCCCTAAAATGAGGGGACTATGTACATAAAGTGGTGTAATTTCTAAATGGTTCACCTAATATGGATGAAAATACCCTCAAATTAAAGCTGACAGTCTGCACTTTCACCTCATAGTCATTGTATCATGCTGGAGTACAGAGCCAAAACAACAGATGTGTCACTGTCCCAATACTTTTGAAGCTCACTGTTTATGGGCATTGTCAAACCATTGATCTCAGGTTGTCCATCTGGGAGGCCCCGGTGCACAACTGAGCAAGAGGACAAATACATTAGAGTGTCTAGTTTGAGAAACAGGTGCTTGACGGGTCCTCAACTGGCAGCTTAATTAAATAGTACCCACAACACACAAGTCTCAACGTCAACAGTGAAGAGGCGACTCCGGGATGCTGACCTTCTAGGCAGAGTTGCAAAGAAAAAGCCATATCTCAGACTGGCCAATAAAAAGAAAAGATTAAGATGGGCAGTCTGAGATATGGCTTTTTCTTTGCAACTCTGCTTAGAAGGTCAGCATCCCGGAGTCACCTCTTCACTGTTGACGTTGAGACTGGTGTTTTACGGGTACTATTTAATGAAGCTGCTAGTTGAGGACCTGTGAGGCGCCTGTTTCTCAAACTAGACACTCTAATGTATTTGTCCTCTTGCTCAGTTGTGCACCGGGACCTCCCACTCCTCTTTCTATTCTGATTAGAGCCAGTTTGCGCTGTTCTGTGAAGGGAGTAATACACAGCGTTGTACGAGATCTTCAGTTTCTTGGCAATTTCTCGCATGGCATAGCCTTTATTTCTCAGAACAAGAATAGACTGACGAGTTTCAGAAGAAAGTTGAACTCACAATTGCTGATGCTCCAGATACTCAACTAGTCTCAAGAAGGCCAGTGTTATTGCTTCTTTAATCAGCACAACAGTTTTCAGCTGTGCTAACATAATTGCAAAAGGGTTTTCTAATGATCAATTAGCCTTTTAAAATGATAAACTTGGATTAGCAAACACAACGTGCCATTGGAACACAGGTCTGATGGTTGCTGATAATGGGCCTCTGTACGCCTATGTAGATATTCCATTAAAAATCAGCCGTTTCCAGCTACAATAGCCATTTACAACATGAACAATGTCTACACTGTATTTCTGATCAATTTTATGTTATTTGAATGGACCAAAAAATTGCTTTTCTTTCGAAAACAAGGACATTTCTAAGTGACCCCAAACTTTTGAACGGTAGTGTACCTCATTTACATAACTATTCAGACCCTTTGCTATCAGACACGAAATTGAGCTCAGGTGCATCCTGTTTCAATTGATCATCCTGGAGATGTTTCTACAACTTGATTGGAGTCCAACTGTGGTAAATTCAATTGATTGGACATTATTTGGAAAGGCACACACGTTTCTACAACTTGATTGGAGTCCACCTGTCCCACAGTTGACGGTGCATGTCAGAGCAAAAACCAAGCCATGAGGTCGAAGGTATTGTCTGAGCTCCGAGACAGGATTGTGTCGAGGCACAGATCTGGGGAAGGGTACCAAAACATTTCTGCAGCATTGTGTCACGTCTACTCCCGCTCCCCCACTCCGGCGCTCGAGGTCGCCAGTTGACTGTTCATTATGCACACCTGTCACCATCGTTACGCACACCTGCGCGGTATTATGAGACTCACCTGGACTCAATCACCTTCCTGATTACCTCCCCTATATATGCCTTCCCTAGGCGTTATTGATTCTGTTCCTGTGTTTCATGTCTGTACGCTACTCGTGTTTCTTGTTTTGTTCCATGTTTCATTTATTATTAAATTCACTCCCTGTACTTGCTTCCCGAGTCTGAGCGTACACATTACACATTGAAGGTCCCCAAGAACACAGTGGCCTCCATCATTTTTAAATGGAAGAAGTTTGGAACTACCAAGACTCTTCCTAGAGCTGGCCGCCAGGCCAAACTGAGCAATCAGGGGAGAAGGGCCTTGGTCAGGGAGGTGACCAAGAACTCAATGGTCACTCTGGCAGAGCTCCAGAGTTCCCCTGTGACGATGGGAGAACCTTCCAGAAGGACAATAATCTCTGCAGCACTCCACCAATCAGGCCTTTATGGTAGAGTGACAAGATGGAAGCCACTCCTCAGTAACAGGCACATGACAGCCCACTTGGAGTTTGCCAAAAAGCACCTAAAGGACTCTCAGACAATGAGAAACAAGATTCTCTGGTCTGATGAAACCAAGATTGAAGTCTTTGGCCTGAATGCCAAGCGTCACGTCTGGAGGAAACCTGGAACCATCCCTACGGTGAAGCATAGTGGTGGCAACATCATGCTGTGGGGATGTTTTTCAGCGGCAGGGAAAGATGAAAGGAGCAAAGTACAGAGAGCTCCTTGATGAAAACCTGCTCCAGAGCACTCAGGACTTCAGACTGGGGCGAAGGTTCACCTTCCAAGAGGACAACAACCCTAAGCACACAGCCAAGACAATGCAGAAGTGCCTTCGGGACAAGTCTCTGAATGTCCTTGAGTGGCCCAGCCAGAGCCCAGACTTGAACCTGAACCAGGGACACATGCTCAGCGCGCGTAGCGTAATACACCAGAATGTCATCGATGTAGACCACTACACCGTGACCAAGCATGTCCCGAAACACCTCGTTCACAAAGGACTGGAAAACGGATGGAGCATTCATCAAACCATACGGCATCACCAGCTATTCGTAATGCCCCGTGGTTGTGCTGAATGCTGTCTTCCATTCGTCCCCGTCTCGGACACGCACCAGGTTATACGCACCACGGAGATCTAATTTTGTGAAGAAGCGCGCCCCATGCATTGACTCGATCACAGATGGGATGAGGGGCAGAGGATAACTATAACGTATTGTCCCCTTGTTCAATGCTTGGTAATCAATGCACGGGCGCAGACCTCCGTCTTTCTTCTTCACAAAAAAGAAACTTGAGGAGGCGGGCGAAGTGGAGGGACGTATGAAGCCCTGGCGCAGGGACTCGGAGACGTATGTCTCCATCGCCTCCGTTTCAGCCTGCAACAGGGGATATACATGACTCCTAGGAGGCACAGCATCTACTCGTAGGTTTATCGCACAAGGTTTATCGCCCCGATGAGGTGGTAATTTGGTCGCCTACATTTTGGAAAACGCGTGCGCCAAATCAAGGTATTCGGGGGGGATGCGCATGGTGGAGGAAGTGTCTGGACTTTCCACCGTGGTTGCACCAACGGAAACAGCTAGACACCTACCCTGACACTCTCGCGACCACCCCATGAGAACCCTCTGTGGCCATGAAAAGTTGGGGTTGTGTAGTGCTAACCAGGGAAGACCCAACACAACAGGGAAATCGGGGGACAAAATAATAAAAAATGTGACGTGCTCTCTATGGATCCTTTGGGTAACGATCGTGACTGGTGCTGTAACTTCCCTAACGAACCCTGACCCTAATGGTCGACTGTCAAGTGCTTTGATTGGCAGTGGAGTGGATAGGGGAACCAATGGAATACCTAGACTTAGAGCTAATGACCTGTCCATAAAGTTCCCAGCTGCGCCTGAATCGACCAGCGCCTTACACTGGGAAACTACGGGGTAGTCAGGGAATGTGACGTGTATGGTGCAGTGTGCAGCAGAGGGCTCTGACCGAGTGTGGGTTTGCGCTACCTGGGGTGATGCGAGAGTGCCCTGCCTGCCGCCTCCAGACCCGGAAGAACCCTGATGACAGCGTGCAGTATAATGTCCTCTTCTGCCACAAGAGTAACACTGAAGCTGTACTCCTCCGTTTCCCCGGATCGCTGCCCCACCCAGCTCCATCGGAATGGACTCAGAGTTGAGGGGGGGGTGAAACGGGCAGGCCACTCCCAGGACGTCCTCTAGCAGCCAGCAGGTTGTCCAACTGGATGGCCATGTCCACCAGCTGGTCAAAAGTTAACATGGCATCCCTGCAGGCTGGCTCCCTTCCGACGTCCTCTTGCAGGCTGCACCGGAATCCATCGATCAGGGCCCGCTCGTTCCACCTGGACCCAGCCGCTAGGGTCCGAAACTTCAGGGTGAAATCCTGCGCGGTCCTCATCCCCTGCCTCAGTTGGACCAGACGCTCGCCCGCCTCTCGTCCTTCGGGCGGGTGGTCGAAGACTGCCCGGAAGAGGCGAGCGAACTCCCCGTAGTTGTCCGACGTGGTTCCTCCTTCTCTCCAGACCGCGTTAGCCTACTCCAGGGCTTTCCCCGAGAGGCAGGAGACGAGGGCGGACACCTTCTCCCGCTCTGATGGAGCCGGGCTGATGTTCACGAAGTAGAGGTCCAGCTGCAGGAGGAATCCCTGGTAGCGGCCAGCCGTCTCGTCAAACTCCCTCAGTCGGGATAGATGAATCCCTTGGGGTGCTGGAGTGTGGGTGGTTGGATCCAGTCACTCAGCTGGTCCCAACGGGTCGGGTCCTCTCCTGTCCAGGCGTTGGATGACCTGGAGAACCCGATCCATCGCTTCTCCCAAGCTGGCTAGCTTCCTGGAATGCTCGTGGACCCGTGCCACGACTCCAGGCATGGGCTCTTCTCCTGCTGAGTCCATGGCGGGTGTATGGTTCTGTGGTGATGTGTTTTGAAGGAGTCAGGCGCAGGAGGGTAAATCACAGAATAACAGGTTTATTCCATTGACACAGCGGTAAGCAGCAATGCGTCAAACACTCCATTGCGGAAATATACAGCGCACTGGAAACAACAAGGCACACGGGTGAATATCCCGGCAATGCAAAATACAAGAGCTCCACCGAGCTAAACTAACCTCCACAATAATCAATCACACACAAAGACAAGGGGGCAGAGAGAACACTTATACAGGTACTGATTAGGGGAATTGAAACCAGGTTTGTGTAATAAACAAGACAAAACAAATGGAATGATGAGATGAGGAGCGGCAGTGGCTAGAAGACCGGTGACGACGAATGCCGAAGACTGCCAGAACAAGGAGAGGAGGCAGCTTCGGAGGAAGTCATGACAGGTGGACAGGATGTAGCTGTATTCTATGCAGTGTCTGTTCAGGGAAAACGCACACAAAAAAAATCTATATTGTAATAAGATTAATATTTTGCAAATGTTTAACTTGATGGAGAAAATTCACTGGTATTCTGACTGGCATGCCCAGCAGATGTGACTTGAATAAAATCTAAAATGGATATATCCGACATAGTAATGAAGAGTTGGATAATACATATTAGTTGACATTTCTTTAGTCCATTCATTCTTTGTTCGCTACAACTCAGATTTAGGAGCTGATTCATACTAGTTCCTCACTTTCTTTTCTTGCAGTCTGGTCAATCTGTTGTTGAGTGTATCTATATGTCTGTTTGACCCATGGCAGGTAATGACAAGATTACTGTTATTTCCTGCTCAACCTTCTCAGACACAGTGTGTGGCTGCAAGGATGGATACGACATGACCTCAACGGGTGTTCGCTAGAAACAAGTGCCTACAGTTGATTCAATCAGTATCGCATTGGGTAATTATGCCGTTGTATTTGAAAATAATATATTTTTAAATGTCTTTCCTGTCTAAAGCCACAAGGACATGGAAATGTAATCTACAGTTTAATATTGTACAAGACTTTACAGTTCTATTTTTAGTTTTCAGTTGGCTAAAATTTCCATGGTTACTGAGTAAACGAGACCGGGTGTCAACATGTGTAATCTGCGATTGTACATGCTATGACTCTAGAAAACAGCATGTACAGTACACATTCCATTCTTGTCCCGACTCGTTCTGTATTGTGCAACATTTTGGTTGGGTGCCCACAAATTGCATTCGTTGCCCACATGTACTACTGAGAGACTTCAAGCGATGTCTGAACGCTGACCCATTATAGTGTTGATCAAAACATGACCAACATACGTCTTTTTCTTAGATTCAACTCATTCTCCAGTGGAGTCTGTGGAGTCCGTGGAGTCCATGATATTAATAGCAATGTAAGACTGCATGCCTCTGATCAAGTTTAGTTGCTAATTGTTTATGTTAAATTGTGACTTGAAATTTGGCTGTATGGCATCTATGTGGGGAGATTTGCCCCTTTTTGTCCAATGAGCTCATTTCTGGGAAATAGGAAACACGTTAGAATAGGGAACACATTTTAAGGTACTATGCCCTTATTAGGCCCACATTGAGACAGTTTATTAAGAGTCTGTTTCTTATGTATCTTGCTCTTTATTAACTATTAGTACATAATTACTATGGTTAACAATGAGGTTATTAAAGATTGTCCAGTAATACATGACTTAGTTATAATGTTTGAATAAGTTAACACTGGATTAGGCCTAATATATGGCTGATAAGACACGATAAAGGCATTGTTAGCAACCCCTGCTGATTTTGTACGTTTGCCCACTGACAAAGACATGATCAGTCTATAATTTTAATGGTAGGTTTATTTGAACAGTGAGAGACAGAATAACAACAACAAAAATCCAGAAAAACGCATGTCAAAAATGTCCAGAGTGGTGCAGTGGTCTAAGGCACTGCATCGCAGTGCTAGCTGTGCCACTAGAGATCCTGGTTCGAATCCAGGCTCTGTCGTAGCCGGCCACGACCGGGAGACCCATGGGGCGGCGCACAATTGGCCTAGCGTCGTCCAGGGTAGGGGAGGGAATGGCCGGCAGGGATGTAGCTCAGTTGATAGAGCATGGTGTTTGCAACGCCAGGGTTGTGGGTTCGATTCCCACGGGGGGCCAGTATGAAAAATAAAAATGTATGCATTCACTAACTGTAAGTCGCTCTGGATAAGAGCGTCTGCTAAATAATGTAAATTGATTTGCATTTTATTGAGGGAAATAAGTATTTGACCCCTCTGCAAAACATGACTTAGTACTTGGTGGCAAAACCCTTGTTGGCAATCACAGAGGTCAGACGTTTCTTGTGGTTGGCCACCAGGTTTGCACACATCTCAGGAGGGATTTTGTCCCACTCCTCTTTGCAGATCTTCTCCAAGTCATTAAGGTTTCGAGCCTGACGTTTTTGCAACTTGAACCTTCAGCTCCCTCCACAGATTTTCTATGGGATTAAGGTCTGGAGACTGGCTAGGCCACTCCAGGACCTTAATGTGCTTCTTCTTGAGCCACTCCTTTGTTGCCTTGGCCGTGTGTTTTGGGTCATTATCATGCTGGAATACCCATTCATGACCCATTTCCAATGCCCTGGCTGAGGGAAGGAGGTTCTCACCCAAGATTTGATGGTACATGGCGCCGTCCATCATCCCTTTGATGCAGTGAAGTTGTCCTGTCCCCTTAGCAGCAAAACACCCCCAAAGCATAATGTTTCCACCTCCATGTTTGACGGTGGGGATGGTGTTCTTGGGGTTCATAGGCAGCATTCCTCCTCCTCCAAACATGGCGAGTTGAGTTGATGCCAAAGAGCTCGATTTTGCTCTCATCTGACCACAACACTTTCACCCAGTTCTCCTCTGAATCATTCAGATGTTCATTGGCAAACTTCAGACGGGCCTGTATATGTGCTTTCTTGAGCAGGGGGACCTTGCGGGCGCTGCAGGATTTCAGTACTTCACGGCGTAGTGTGTTACCAATTGTTTTCTTGGTGACTATGGTCCCAGCTGCCTTGAGATCATTGACAAGATCCTCCATGTAGTTCTGGGCTGATTCCTCACCGTTCTCATGATCATTGCAACTCCACGAGGTGAGATCTTGCATGGAGTCCCAGGCCGAGGGAGATTGACAGTTCTTTTGTGTTTCTTCCATTTGCGAATAATCGCACCAACTGTTGTCACCTTCTCACCAAGCTGCTTGGCGATGGTCTTGTAGCCCATTCCAGCCTTGTGTAGGTCTACAATCTTGTCCCTGACATGCTTGGAGAGCTCTTTGGTCTTGGCCATGGTGGAGAGTTTGGAATCTGATTGATTGATTGCTTCTGTGGACAGGTGTCTTTTATACAGGTAACAAACTGAGATTAGGAGCACTCCCTTTAAGAGTGTGCTCCTAATCTCAGCTCGTTAACTGTATAAAAGACACCTGGGAGCCAGATATCTTTCTGATTGAGAGGGGGTCAAATACTTATTTCCCTCATTAAAATGAAAATCAATTTATAACATTTTTGACATGCGTTTTTTTGGATTTTTTGTTGTTGTTATTCTGTCTCTCACTGTTCAAATAAACCTACCATTAAAATGATAGACTGATCATTTATTTGTCAGTGGGCAAACGTACAAAATCAGCAGGGGATCAAATACTTTTTTCCCTCACTGTATATGCACACTTTCAACACCTTGTAGAGTCCATGCCCTGACGAATTGAGGCTGTTCTGAGGGCAAAAGTGGGGGTGCAAGTCAATATTAGGAAGGTGCCCTTAATGTTTTGTATACTCAGTGTATGTGTACCTTAAAATAAAGTGTTTCCAAAAATATTTAGCTAACTCGCTGTCATTCTGTCTGCATTTCTTTCTGTAGTGTCATCGTGCCCCTTGTGGTCCTTGTTTTCATTATCTCAATCCTGTCCATGGCCTTGATTTGCTTGCCCCAAAAGATTTACAAAAAAGGTGAAGCGCTCGTTCAACCACATTGAAAGTATACTTTATGTAATTGGACTATTTTATCTTATCAGACAAGTAGTGTGGCACTTATAGGTGCTCAGGTGAGGCATCCCCAGTTCGGTCCTCAACAGGCAACAATCTTAACATTGAAGTTGAAGTGCACGGAATACCACAATTATGTTGTTCTGTTTGGCACATCTTACTCAAAATAAATGAATTAAACGCAATACTGCATGTTTCCTCTCTTAGGAGTATACCAAAAGCTGCCACAGAGTGTGTGATGTCACATGAATGAGGCTGGAAGTTGGAGCCAGGATTCCGAGCAACTTTGGAAAAAACTAAACTGGCTTGAATTAACAAAGATAATATGAATGAAAAACACATAGGAGACTTTTGTAACCTGAGGTCTTTCTCTCAGCCCTGCTGGTTAGTGGGTACTTTGCCTGTACTTTGGTGCTTCACACTTTAGTTATTTTTTAATTTACAAAAACTAAATGATAGAACTCCTCTGTAAACAACATAAAACACCCTCATACAAGAAGCAAGATAAACACTCCACTAGCATATCACTTTAAAAAAAAAAGTTTTATACCTGTCATTAATTGTATTACTTTCTATACCTGTGATAAGGTGGTGTTGAAGGAGTCAGGCGCAGGAGGGTAAATCACATAAACAGGCTTTAATCCGAAAAATACAGGTTTACGAGAGCTCCACCGAGCTACTAACCTCCACAACAAACAATCACCCACAAGGACAAGGGGGCAGAGGGAACACTTATACATGGACTAATTAGGGGAATAGAACCAGGTGTGTGTGATTGACAAGACAATTGATATGATGATTGGGGCGGCAGTGGTTAGTACTCCGGTGACGACGAACGCCGAAGCCTGCCCGAACAAGGAGGGGAGGCAGCCTTGGCGGAAGTCGGGACAGTACCCCCCCGCCCCTTGACGCGCGGCTCCAGCCGCGCGCCAACCCAGGCCTCGGGGACGGCCAGGAGGACTCGGAGCAGGGCGAGCCGGAAGGCGACGGTGGAAATCCCGTAACATGGAGGGATCGAGGATATCCCTCACCGGTACCCAGCACCGCTCCGTGCCCCTCCCACTCCACGAGGTACTGAAGGCCCCCCACCCGACGCCTCTAATCCAGGATGGCACGGACCAGAGCATATGAGCGGAGTGGAGCGGTGAGAATCTCAGCTCCTCGCTCACGGAGCTGTTCACCCCTCCGCTCCCCCCGCTCAAAGCCACATCAGGCCAGTCCGCTCATTATCGCTCAGCGCTCAACGCAGTTTGCATCGCGCTCCACTCAAATCGTCCCCCGCTCACTCCAAAAAAGGAACAAAATCTGCATGTATTTCACTTTTAGCTTAAACCACAGCCTTACTTTATCTCCCCGAATTTGTTGCATACAGACTCATCTCGGATTATCCATTCTGTCTTGAAACGGGGATCTAACACTGATGCTAAAATGAGATGTTAATCAGTATAGTATATTCCATAGCGAATTGACACGTTGTTTGTCAATGTTTCTGCAAAAGCAGCGATGCCCATTGGAAGTGCAGCGTGAGTGTCATCGGTGAGCAGGGATTTGATTTCTGTGATAGCAGGGAGGATCATCCCCAGGTTCCCCAGCTCCTTCTGCATTTTGTCTGTGAGGTCTGCCAGTGGTGTCAGCACACTGACAAGGTGCGTCAGCTGCCGTACTTGATTCAGGGTGATGTTATCAACATTAGACTTGAGTTTGTTTTGCCATAACGGGTCTTTTTGGAACATCCGGATGAACGACTGAATCATCTGCAGCTGGCTGCTCCATCGAATGGCGCAGGCATTTGTGGGGCGGACACCTAATTGGTCGGTTTCCTCTGTGCTCTTGCATACACTTTTCACCAGGTGCCCGACTTTCACTAACAGCCTATTAATGTTGTCGTGCTCGTTAACGGCGTCTTTGATCGCCAGCTGAAGCATGTGAATGGGGCATCTCATATGTAAATTTGACAAAGTAAAGTACTGATTTATCATAGTTTCTACATTAGAGGTTATCACTTCCACATGGACTTGCGAGGGCGCAGGTGGTCCCTCATCCTCCTCTTCATGTTCTGCGCTGCTGCTGGCATCCGCAGTCACTTCACCCTCCGCCTCCTCTTCAGTGCCAGGGAGGAGGTTAAACGCCTTTATCATGTTGCTGGCACTGTCAGTGACGACCCGAATCACACGTCGTTGCACGTTCCAATATTTAAGTACACTTTCATACTTTTGGTAAATACGATCTGCGGTATGGTGCCCCTGTATGTGCTCACAGCCCAACAAAACCGTGTGCCCCCGGAACGTCCCATCAATGAAACTGGCCATGATGCCAAGGAAGCTGTGCCCTCTTCTACTGGTCCAAATGTCCGCTGACAGAATGAGCCCATCACCATTTTGCAGTAGGTCTTGCAGTTTGGCTTACATCTCTTCCAGAGCATGTGGCATGAGCGTGTCCCGTACGGTGTTGTAGCATGGGGGGTGTAGCCCGGTTGAGCTGCGCTGGCGAAGTGTTGCATCCCTTCGCGTTCTCCTTTACTCAGCGGTTCATAGTCCATGAAAATCATTTCAAAAATGCTAAATCCAGCTCTCTTTTTCTCTCCCTTGTTATGGTTGGGCCTTTGTGTGCAGTGAAGAAACTTGTAAATTCCTCAACCCTTTTCTCTTGTTGCTGCTGCTGCTCCTCTCGCTCTATAAAATACAAATTCATGGATGACACACATTAAATTAAACAGATGGATTCTGGGTCAGGCTTGAGCATGCTTCAGACTCGTGGTGTGAGCGAGCGAAATTGGAGCGGGACATAGGGCGACGCTCCGTCCTTTTAAAAATGCCGCTCTGCGCTCTGTCCAAAATCCGCCCGCTCGCGCTCCACGCTCGCTCCCGCTCGCGCTCCACGCTCGCTCCCGCTCCTCTCCGCTCATATGCTCTGGCACGGACAGAGTACGCCGGGACCCCTCGATGTCCAGAGGAGGTGGAGGAACCTCCCGCACCTCAGACTCCTGGAGCGGACCAACCACCACCGGCCTGAGGAGAGACACATGAAACGAGGGGTTAATGCAGTAATCAACCTATACGTAACCTCTTAGATTCTCCTCAGGACTTTGAACGGCCCCACAAACCACGGGCTCAGCTTCCGGCAGGGCAGGCGGAGGGGCAGATTCCGGGTCGAGAGCCAGACACGATCCCCCGGTACGAAGACCAGGGCCTCACTGCAATGACGGTCAGCGTTGTCCTTCTGACGACGCACGGTGCGCTGGAGGTGAACGTGGGCAGCGTCCCACGTCTCCTCCGCGCGCCGAAACCAGTCATCCACCGCAGGAAACTAGGTCTGGCTCTGGTGCCACGGTGCCAGAACCGGTTGGTAACCTAAAACACATTGGAATGGTGTTAGGTAAGTAGAGGAGTGGCGGAGAGAGTTCTGGGCATATTCTGCCCATGGCAAGAACACCGACCACTCCCCCGGCCGGTCCTGGCAGTAGGACCGCAGGAACCTCCCCACATCCTGATTTACTCATTCCACCTGCACATTTGACTCGGGGTGGAACCCAGAGGTCAGGCAGACCGAGACCCCCAGACGTTCCATGAACGCCTTCCAAACCTTGGACGGGAACTGGGGACCTCGGTCGGACACTATATCTTCTGGCACCCCGTAGTGCCAGAAGACGTGAGTAAACTGTGCCTCCGCAGTCTGCAGGGCCGTGGGGAGACCGGGCAGAGGAAGGAGGCGGCAGGACTTGGAGAAGCGGTCCACAACGACCAGGATGGTGGTGTTACCTTGGGAGAGGGGAAGATCAGTCAGAAAATCAATACTAAGATGAGACCATGGTCGTTGTGGAACTGGTAATGGTTGTAGCTTACCCGCTGGGAGGTGCCTAGGAGCCTTACTCGGCGCACACCGAGCAGGAGGAGACGTACACCCTCACGTCCTTAGCCAAGGTAGGCCACCAGAACTTTCTGCTCAAGCAGCGCATTGTACGGCCGATACCTGGGTGACGTGTGTCCCGAAAATCAGACGATCATGGATAAGAGCAGGCACGTACCGCAGCCCAGCTGGACACTGCGGTGGAGATGGATCTTTGCGTAATGCCTGCTCTACAGTATATCCACGTTCATCGGCCATATTACCGCGCCACAATGCGGAAGGCCGGGAGTATGGGGGTGTGGTCTCTGGGCCTCTCCTCTGTGTCATACAGCCGGGACAGTGCGTCTGCCTTCACGTTCTTCGTACCCAGAATGTATGACAATGTAAAATCAAACCGGGTGAAGAATAGGGCCCACCTGGCCTGGCGAGGATTCAGCCTCCTCGCTGCCCGGATGTACTCCAGGTTACGGTGGGCCGTCCAGACGAGGAAAGGGTGTTTCGCCCCTTCGAGCCAATGCCTCCACACGGTCAAGGCTCGGACAACAGCTAACAGCTCCCGATCACCAAAGTTGTAGTTCTGCTCCGCCGGGCTGAGCTTCTTCGAGAAGAAGGCACAGGGGCGGAGCTTGGGTGGCGTACCCGAGCGTTGAGACAGGCAGCTCCTATCCCAACCTCGGACGCATCCACCTCCACTACGAACCGTAGTGATGAATCGGGGTGGGCCAGTACTGGGGCTGAGGTGAACAGACCCCGTAGTTTGCTGAAGGCCAGGTCAGCCTCAGCAGACCAGCGGAGCCGGGACGGCCCACCCTTCAACAGGGAGGTAATAAGAGCTGCAACCTTGCCAAAGCCCCAGATAAACCTCCGATAGTAGTTGGCAAAGCCAAGGAAGCGCTGCACCTCCTTAACCGTGGTTGGAGTCGGCCAATTACGCACGGCTGAAATGCGATCTCCCTCCATCTCCACACCTGAGGTGGAAATGCGGTAGCCAAGGAAGGAGACGGACTGCTGGGAAAGATACGCTTCTCTGCCTTAGCATAAAGGTCATTTTCCAACAGTCGGGCCAGCACCGTGCGAACCAGGGACACATGCTCGGCGCGCGTAGCGGAATACACCAGGATGTCATCGATGTAGACCACTACACCGCGACCAAGCATGTCCCGAAACACCTCGTTCACAAAGGACTGGAGAACTGAGGGAGCATTCATCGAACCATAGGGCATCACCAGGTATTCATAATGCCCCGTGGTTGTGCTGAATGCTGTCTTCCACTCATCTCCCTCTCGGATACGCACCAGGTTGTACGCACTCCTGAGATCTAATTTGGTGAAGAAGCGCGCCCCATGCATTGATTCAATCACTGAAGGAATGATGGGGAGAGGATAACTAAATATTATCGTCTCCCTGTTCAGTGGTTGATAATCAATGCACGTTTGCAGACCTCCGTCCTTCTTCTTCACAAAGAAGAAACTCGAGGAGGCGGGTGAAGTGGAGGGACGTATATACCCCTGACGCAGGGACTCGGTGACATAGGTTTCCATAGCCACCGTTTCAGCCTGTGACAGGGGGTATATGACTCCTGGGAGGTACAGCGTCTACCCGGAGGTTTATCGCGCAATCCCCGCCCGATGAGGTGGTCATTTAGTCGCCTGCGTTTTAGAGAACGCTTGTGCCAGATCGAGGTATTCAGGGGGAATGCGCACGGTGGAGGTACTGTCTGGACTTTCCACCGTGGTTGCACCAACAGAAACACCTAGACACCTACCCTGACACTCTCGCGACCACCCCGTGAGAACCCTCTGTGGCCATGAGAAGGTGGGGTTGTGGAGTGCTAGCCAAGGGATACCTAATACCACAGGGAAAGCAGGAGATTCAATAATCAAAAAAATAACCTGCTCAAAATGAGTCTCCTGGGTGATCATGGTGACTGGTATCATGACTTCTGTAACAAACCCGGACCCTATTCGTCGACTATCGAGTGCTCTGATGGGGAGTGGAATGGATAGGGGAACCAATGTTATGCCTTGGCGGCGTGCGAATGCCCTGTCCATAAAGTTCCCAGCTGCGCCTGAATCGACTAGTGCCTTACACTGGGGAACTACCATGAGATCGGGAAAGTGGATAGGTAGGGTACAGTGCGCAGCAGAGGGCTCTGAACAAGTGTGGGTGTTCGATACCTGGGGTGATGCGTGAGTGCCCTGCCTGCCGCCTCCCGGCCCAAAAGAACGTTGACTATGCCGTGTGGTGTATTGTCCCTCCTCCGCTATCTCGGCCGGCGTCTCCACCCAGCTCCATCGGCTCAGGATCCGATTCGTCCGGGGTGGAAACGGGCAGACCCCTACCAGGACGTCCTCTGGCTGCCAGCAGGTTGTCCAAACGAATGGCCATGTCCACCAGTTTGTTGAAGGACAACATGGTGTCTCGGCAGGCTACCTCCCGTCGGACGTCCTCCCGCAGATGGCACCGGAAATGGTCGATCAGGGCCCGCTCGTTCCACCCGGACCCCGCAGCCAGCGTCCGAAACTCCGACGCAAAGTCCTGCGCGGTCCTCGTCCTCTGCCTCAGATGGACCAGTCGCTCACCTGCCTCTCTACCCTCGGGCGGGTGATCAAAGACCTCCCGAAAGAGGCGAGCGAACTCCCTGTAGTCCTCCAACGCGGCTCCTTCTTCGTTCCACACCGCGTTGGCCCACTCCAGGGCTTTCCCACAGAGGCAGGAAACGAGGACGGACACCTTCTCCTGCTCCGAGGGTTCCGGCCTGATGCTGGCTAAATAAAGCTCCAATTGGAGAAGGAATCCTTGGCACAGCGCCGTCGTCCCATCAAACGCCCGGGGTCGGGATATCTGGATCCCTCTGGGTGCTGGGGTGTAGGTGGCTGGATCCGGGTGGCCGGCTGGTCTCGACAGATCGGGTCCTGTCTTCTCCAGGCGTTGGACGACCTGAAGAACCCGATCCATCGCTTCCCCCAAGCTGACCAGCATCGTGGAAGGCTTCTGGACCCGTGCCACGACTCCAGGCATGCGCTCTTCTCCCACTGACTCCATATTCAGGTGGGTGATTCTGTGATAAGGTGGTGTTGAAGGAGTCAGGCGCAGGAGGGTAAATCACAGAAACAGGCTTTAATCCGAAAAATACAGGTTTACGCAGAAATGCGTCAAACACACTCCAGGGCACAAAACAGGTGCACTGGAAAATACAAGGCACACGGGAAAAATACTCCCGTCGATACCAAATACAAGAGCTCCACCGAGCTACTAACCTCCACAACAAACAATCACCCACAAGGACAAGGGGGCAGAGGGAACACGTATACATGGACTAATTAGGGGAATAGAACCAGGTGTGTGTGATTGACACGACAATTGATATGATGATTGGGGCAGCAGTGGTTAGTACTCCGGTGACGATGAATGCCGAAGCCTGCCCGAACAAGGAGGGGACGCAGCCTCGGCGGAAGTTGTGACAATAACATTATCTTAAGACATCAAGGGCCATTTGCATGTGGAAATGTTATACTGTTTTAAATACCTGTTTTTCTCAAATATGTGTTTATCAAGCATGCGTACGTGTGTGGGTGTGTGGAAGTATTTTAGTCCTGCTTCCTAAAACAATCTCCTTGTGACCTTTTTTTATGTCAACGATAGAAACTGTTTGGCATATTATTGTTATGCCTTGCAATGGAAACACAACTGTATTATTGTGTGCTTCCGAACAGGTGCTTGACCACTGTTAAGATATCTGGTATGGAAAAGAGGATACTGAGGCATTCCGCTTCCATTCTTCTGTTATACTGCCTAGTGAAATTAAGAGGGAATGGTGCCCTCATAGGGAAAATAGTGTTGAGCGCAATACACAAGCAGCCTCTCGCAGGATCTATAACCCAACATTACAGTAGTGAGCTGAAGCTCTCAGAAATGTGAATTCAGTTTTAAGTATTATAATGTAAATACTTACATTCAACAGTATTGAAGGTTTTAAATCAAAACTAGGTTGGCGAGCGGTAGGTTACATCATTTTTAGAAAAAATATATTGTATACTTGTATGACAATTACTTAAGCATCAGATTTTGTTTACTGAATTCGGGTATTTGTCTATGCCATGTTGTATTGCAACTGTTATATTGTTCAAATTATAGGCCTATTTTAAAAGTAGTCTTTGTTATACTATATTGGCCTAATAGGGATAGCCTTCTCAGACAGAAGCTTAAGCATCAGTTATTACTGAAACCGTGTATTTGTCTATATGACACTTTTTATAGCAAGGGTTAGAGTTCAAATGACAGGCCTATAGGAATTGTAGTCATTATTTTACTAATAGCCTACCGCCATAGCCTACTGCATCATCAAACATGGGAGACAGATTTTTTTTGTCTTAAGTTATTTTTTATTTTTTATAATCTTATAATGTACTATTCATTTTACTCTTTGGAAGCCTGTTTGTTTATTACTCTGTTTGTATGAAAACTGTGCAAATAAATATCTCTGAACTGCCGAGCGTTTTTGTCTTATTAAGTTCTGACCACTAGGTGGTGCTAAGAACCTTGACATAATTCCTTTTTACCTAATAGCTTGTGATTGCAAGGTCTGAGAGGGCCAGGTGCAATGTAGAACATAATGTGCTAAAACAAGGTAAGCGATTAAAGTAGACATATTAGACCTATTACTAATTGACCATACATTTATGAGTATAGGCCAAATGCAAATAATATAGCTTCAAAGTGGAAGCTTGGAAACTTCACTTTCTGCTGTGATCCATTGTCTTTTCAGTTGCTGTTGATGCAGATGGAAATATTTTATACATCTGTAGTGTAGACTCACTAGACATATAGGTAACTGCCAAAATAAAGGAAACACCAACATAAAGTGTCTTAACAGGGCTTTGGGCCACCACGAGCCAGAACAGTTTCAATGCACCTTGGCATAGATTCTACAAGTGTCTGGAACTCCATGGGAAATTTCATCATTTGGTGTTTTGTTGATGGTGGTGGAAAAAGCTGTCTCGGGCGCTGCTCCAGAATCTCCCATAAGTGTTCAATTGGGTTGAGATCTGGTGACTGAGACTGCCATGGCATGCTCATCAAACCATTCAGTGACCACTCCTGCCCTGTGGATGGGGGCATTGTCATCCTATGGGAGCATAGCCATGGTAGCCAAAATAATGGCCTTCCCAGCATTTTTAAACATGGCCCTAAGCATGACAGGATGTTAATTGCTTAATTAACTCAGGAACCACGCCTTTGTGAAAGTAACTGCTTTCAATATACTTTGTATCCCTCATTTACTCAAGTGTTTCCATTATTTGGGCAGTTACTTGTATGTCTGTGATGATGAGCGAAAAAAATTTTTTTTTTAAAAGAAGAACATAGGCTGCGTTTACACAGGCAGCCCAATTCTGCTTAAAAAAAAAACAAATTTGTGGAAAAAATATTAGAATTGGGCTGCCTGTCTAATCGCAGCCAAAGAGATAAAAAATAACTCTTGACTTGGGGACAGATCTTGTCCCGCCCCGTGAGATGCACATACAAGTGTGGCGATATTACTTGTGACTGTGGATCAAGACATAACGTAAGGGATAATCAACGACGGGCTATGAGTTCTATGGAAAATAATGAACGACGTGGAAGCTATGTTCCACGACGCACTAGCAGAGTGGAACTAACCTTCCACGGAGTTGCATTATTTTCCAGAGGACCCATAGTGCCCCGAGTTGATTATCCCTTTTACAGTTGAAGTCGGAAGTTTACACCTTAGCTAAATATATTTAAACTCAGTTTTTCACAATTCCTGACATTTAATCCTAGTACAAATTCCCTGTCTTAGGTCAGTTAGGATCACCACTATATTTTAAGAATGCGAAATGTCAAAAAAATAGTTGAGAGAATGATTTATTTCAACTTTTATTTCTTTCATCACATTTCCAGTGGGTCAGAAGTTTACATACACTCAATTAGTATTTGGTAGCATTGCCTTTAAATTGTTTAACTTGGGTCAAACGTTTCGGGTAGCCTTCCACAAGCTTCCCACAATAAATTGGGTGAATTTTGGCCCATTCCTCCTGACAGAGCTGGTGTAACTGAGTCAGGTTTGTAGGCCTCCTCGCTCGCACATGCTTTTTCAGTTCTGCCCACACATTTCCTATAGGATTGAGGTCAGGGCTTTGTGATAGCCACTCCAATACCTTGACTTTGTTGTCCTTAAGCCATTTTGACACAACTTTGGAAGTATGCTTGGGGTCATTGTCCATTTGGAAGACCCATTTGCGACCAAGCTTCAACTTCCTGACTGATGTCTTGAGATGTTGCTTCAATATATGTAGATGCCATCTATTTTGTGAAGTGCACCAGTCCCTCCTGCAGCAAAGCACCCCCACAGCATGATGCTGCGACCCCCGTGCTTCACGGTTGGGATGGTGTTCTTCGGCTTGCAAGCACCCCTTTTTTCCTCTAAACATAACGATGGTCATTATGGGTAAACAGTTCTATTTTTGTTTAATCAGACCAGAGGACATTTCTCCAAAAAGTACGATTTTTGTCCCCATGTGCAGTTGCAAACCGTAGTCTGGCTTTTTTATGGCAGTTTTTGGAGCAGTGTCTTCTTCCTTGCTGAGCGGCCTGTCAGGTTATGTCGATATAGGACTTGTTTTACTGTGGATATAGATACTTTTGTACCTGTTTCCTCCAGCATCTTCACAAGGTCCTTTGCTGTTGTTCTGGGATTGATTTGCACGTTTTGCACCAAAGTACGTTAATCTCTAGGAGACAGAACACATCTCCTTCCTTGGCTGATTTCTTTTGATTTTCCCATGATGTCAAGTAAAGAGGCACTGAGTTTGAAGGTAGGCCTTGAAATATATCCACAGGTACACCTCCAATTGACTCAAATGATGTCAATTAGCCTATCAGAAGCTTCTAAAGCCATTACATAATTTTCTGGAATTTTCCAAGCTGTTTAAAGGCACAGTCAATTTAGTGTATGTAAACCTCTGACCCACTGGAATTGTGTCTGGGGGGCTTCGTCGGGAGAGGTTGTGTTTTTCTCTAGCAGGAGGTAAGCTTGGCTTCTCATATGGTGTTGAGTAAAGCTTAAACCATGTATTTAGATCGTAGGTAAGTAGTTTATTTAGGTAGTTATTGTAGGTTTCCGTAGGCAATTATTGTAGGTAGTATTGTTTACGTATTGTTTAAGTATTGTTACGGCGGAGCACGAGGCTAGCTAGCTAGCGGGTAGCTACTGGTAACGTTTATTGGTTATTATCTGTTTAGTGCAATGGTGGAGAGTGGTTTCCAATGTTAATGTGCTAGCTAATGTGCTAGCTAGCTACTGGTAACGTTTATTGGTTATTATCTGTTTAGTGCAATGGTGGAGAGTGGTTTCCAATGTTAATGTGCTAGCTAATGTGCTAGCTAGCTAGCCAACGTTTAATTTTTTTCTTGCTGCGTTATGAAAGGAACTTGACACGAACATGAATGATCTGTTTTGTGGGTTAACACACTCTTGGTATGCTAGCTAGCTAGCGGGTAGCTACTGGTAACGTTTATTGGTAATTATCTGTTTAGTGCAACGGTGGAGTGTTGTTTCCAATGTTAATGTGCTAGCTAACCAACGCTTAATTTTTGCTGCGTTACGAAATAAATTAGACACGGACATGAATTATCTGTTTAGTGTGTTAACACACTCTTGGTGGTTTGTTGTAACCAAGTATTGGTGCTAAACTGTGTGTTATTGGATGCTAGCATGCTAGTTAGCTATGGCGTCATAGCTAGGCATCGTGGGCTGTTGTGGTTAGTTACTGTGGGTTGGCATTGTTGTTCGGCGGTGCCGGCGGTAGCACGAAGCTAGCTAGCTAGCTAGCCGTTCTTCAAACAAGGTCAACACAGTGGCCATTGCTAGCTAGCCAACAGACACGGACACGAATTATCTGCTTAGTGTGTTAACACACTATTGGTGGTTTGTTGTGACCAAGTGTTGGCGCAACACTGTGTGTTTTTTGGATGCAAGTGTTGGTGCTAAACTGTGTGTTTTTGGATGCTAGCATGCTAGTTAGCTATGGTGTCATAGTTAGCTAGCTGAATAAAGTGGGTTGAGTCTATTCCTTTAAACATTGAACCGCTGTGGTTCACAACAATTCTGATTTCTAAAGGTGGAAGTTGGTAGAGTTTTTGTTCGGGTGGTTCAGTGAAACAATTATAGTTGTTTGAAGTAGAAGTTTTTGGTGAGGGAGGCCCTGCTCTCTACTGTCCCAGATGTTTAGTTCATCTCATTCCGATCTCCTCTGCATTATTGTAGCCATTTGCTACAGCCTGTCAACTATGCCTCTGCCTATCCCTGTTCTCTCCTCTCTGCACAGGCTACACAAACGCCCCACACCGCGTGGCTGCTGCCTCTCTAACCTGGTGGTCCCTGCACGCACCCCACACCTGGAGTTCCAGGTCTCAGGCAGCCTCTGGAACTGCCGCTCTGCTGCCAACAAAGCTGACTTCATCCCAGCCTATGCTAATCTCCAGTCCCTCGACTTCCTGGCGCTGACGGAAACATGGATTACCACTGAAAACACTGCTACTCCTACTGCTCTCTCCTCGTCTGACCATGTGTTCTCGCATACCCGAGAGCATCTGGTCAGAGGGGTGGTGGCACAGGAATCCTCATCTCTCCCAAGTGGACATTCTCAATTTTTCCCCTAACCCATCTGTCTATCTCCTCATTTGAATTCCATGCTGTCACAGTCACTAGCCCATTTAAGCTTAATATCCTTGTCATCTATCGCCCTCCAGGTTCCCTTGGAGAGTTCATCAATGAGCTTGACGCCTTGATAAGTTCCTTTCCTGAGGATGGCTCACCCCTCACAGTTTTGGGGATTTCAACCTCCCTATGTCCACATTTGACTCATTTCTCTCTGCCTCCTTCTTTCCACTTCTCTCCTCTTTTGACCTCACCCTCTCACCGTCCCCCCCTACTCACAAGGCAGGCAATACGCTTGACCTCATCTTTACTAGATGCTGCTCTTCTACTAATCTCACTGCAACTCCCCTCCATGTCTCCGACCACTACTTTGTTTCCTTTTCTCTCTCGCTCTCCTCCCACACTACTCACTCTGCCCCTACACAGATGGTAATGCGCCGCCGCAACCTTCGCTCTCTCTCTCCCACTACTCTCTCCTCTTCCATCCTATCATCTCTTCCCTCTGCTCAATCCTTCTCCCTCCAATCTCCTGATTCTGCCTCCTCAACCCTCCTCTCCTCCCTTTCTGCATCCTTTGACTCTCTGTGTCCCCTATCCTCCCGGCCGGCTCGGTCCTCCCCCTCCAGCTCCGTGGCTTGATGACTCATTGCGAGCTCACAGAACAGAGCTCCGGGCAGCGGAGCGGAAATGGAAGAAAACTAAACTCCCTGCCGACCTGGCATCTTTTCACTCCCTCCTCTCTACATTTTCTTCATCTGTTTCTGCTGCTAAGGCCACTTTCTACCACTCTAAATTCCAAGCATCCGCCTCTAACCCTAGGAAGCTCTTTGCCACATTTTCCTCCCTCCTGAATTCTCCCCCCCCGCCCCCCTCCTCTCTCTGTGGATGACTTCGTCAACCACTTTGAAAAGAAGGTTGACGACATTCGATCCTCGTTTGTTAAGTCTAATGACACTGCTGGTCCTACTCACACTGCCCTACCCTATGCTTTGACTTCTTTCTCCCCTCTCTCTCCAGATAAAATCCTGCGACTTGTGACTGCAGGCCGCCCAACAACCTGCCCGCTTGACCCCATCCCCTCCTCTCTTCTCCAGACCATCTCCGGTGACCTTCTCCCCTACCTCACCTCGCTGATCAACTCATCCTTGACCGCTGGCCATGTCCCTTCCGTCTTCAAGAGAGCGAGAGTTGCTCCCCTTCTCAAAAAACCAACACTCGATCCCACTGATGTCAACAACTACAGACCAGTATCCCTTCTTTCTTTTCTTTCCAAAACTATTGAGCGTGCCGTCTTTAGCCAACTCTCTTGCTATCTCTCTCAGAATGACCTTCTTGATCCAAACCAGTCAGGTTTCAGGACTGGTCATTCAACTGAGACTGCTCTTCTCTGTGTCACGGAGGCTCTCCGCACTGCTAAAGCTAACTCTCTCTCCTCTGCTCTTGTCCTTCTAGACCTGTCTGCTGCCTTTGATACTGTGAACCATCAGATCCTCCTCTCCACCCTCTCCGAGCTGGGCATCTCCGGCGCGGCTCACTCCTGGATTGCGTCCCTACCTGACCGGTCGCTCCTACCAAGTGGCGTGGCGAGAAGCTGTCTCCGCACCACGTGCTCTCACCACTGGTGTCCCCCAGGGCTCAGTTCTAGGCCCTCTCCTTTTCTCCCTATACACCAAGTCACTTGGCTCTGTCATATCCTCACATGGCCTCTCCTATCATTGCTACGCTGACGATACACAACTAATCTTCTCCTTTCCCCCTTCTGATAACCAGGTGGCGAATCGCATCTCTGCATGTCTGGCAGACATATCAGTATGGATGACGGATCACCACCTCAAGCTGAACCCTGGCAAGACGGAGCTGCTCTTCCTCCCGGGGAAGGACTGCCCGTTCCATGATCTCGCCATCACGGTTGACAACTCCGCTGTGTCCTCCTCCCAGAGTGCGAAGAGCCTAGGCGTGACCCTGGACAACACCCTGTCGTTCTCCGCCAACATCAAGGCGGTGACCCGCTCCTGCAGGTTCATGCTCTACAACATTCGGAGAGTACGACCCTGCCTTACACAGGAAGCGGCACAGGTCCTAATCCAGGCACTTGTCATCTCCCGTCTGGACTACTGCAACTCGCTGTTGGCTGGCCTCCCTGCCTGTGCCATTAAACCCCTACAACTCATCCAGAATGCTGCAGCCCGTCTGGTGTTCAACCTTCCCAAGTTCTCTCACGTCACCCCCCTCCTCCGCACACTCCACTGGCTTCCAGTTGAAGCTCGTATCCGCTACAAGACCATGGTGCTTGCCTATGGAGCAGTGAGGGGAACGGCACCTCTGTACCTTCGGACTCTGATCAGTCCCTACACCCAAACGAGGGCATTGCGTTCATCCACCTCTGGCCTGCTGGCTCCCCTTCCTCTGCGGAAGCATAGTTCCCGCTCAGCCCAGTCAAAACTGTTCGCTGCTCTGGCACCCCAATGGTGGAACAAGCTCCCCTCACGACGCCAGGACAGCAGAGTCACTCACCACCTTCCGGAGACATTTGAAACCCCACCTCTTTAAGGAATACCTGGGATAGGATAAAGTAATCCTTCTACCCCCCCCCCAAAAAAAAAAAATTTGTAAAGTGGTTATCCCACTGGCTATAGGGTGAACGCACCAATTGGTGAGTCGCTCTGGATAAGAGCGTCTGCTAAATGACGTAAATGTGCCCTTGAGCAAGGCACTTAACCCTAATTGCTCCTGTAAGTCGCTCTGGATAAGAGCGTCTGCTAAATGACTAAAATGTAAATGTAATGTAAATGTAATACAGTGAATTATACGTGAAATAATCTGTCTGTAAACAATTTTTGGAAAAATTACTTGTGTCATGCACAAAGTAGATGTCCTAACCAACTTGCCAAAACTATAGTTTGTTAACAAGAAATTTGTGGAGTGGTTGAAAAAAAGAGTTTTAATGACTCCAACCTAAGTGTATGTAAACTTCTGACTTCAACTGTATACCATGGCTATAACTTAACACATTTGCAGGTAGAAATGTGTTCATTTGCAGGTAGAAATGTGTTCAACATCCACTGAAGTAGCTAGCAAGTTTAATAGAAAGCTACAGTAGGTGCCTTGGTAACCAAACAAACAGATTTGCTAGTTTAGCTAACCTAACCCATCAGTCCTAGCTTGCTATTATGAACATCGAATTCAACAATGTCAATAATGTTTTCAATTCGACGTATGCTTTCAAAAGCAGCTCAATAGTACATGTAAGAATTAACTATAGCCATTGAATTCTACCTTGCTGATATACCATGCATTATTTAAGCAATAAGGCACGAGGGGGTGTGGTATATGGCCAATATACCATGGCTAAGGGCTGTTCTTATGCATGACACAACGCGGGGTGCCTGGATTCAGCCCTTAGCCTTGGTATATTGGCCATATACCACAAACCCCCGAGGTGCCTTATTGCTATTATAAACTGGTTACCAATGTAATTAGAGCAGTAAAAATGAATGTTTTGTTATACTTGTGATATACCACGGCCGTCAGCCAATCAGCATTCAGGGCTCGAACCACCCAGTTTATAAAGGGAATTATACATAGGAGGGTTCTAATCCTGAATGCTGATTGGTTAAAACTACATTCCAGCTGGTGTCTATGCCACAAGTTACCACCAGCTAAATCAATGACATTAAAATGCCTATTTACTCTGTTCCATCTGACTGCACAATCCACTGTCTCATCAACCCAACCAGGCAATTTATAAACTTGATCTCCAGTATAAAAAGCATCTAGACATTATCTCACATTTCCTTTAGACTAACATTTAGTTTTCAACAGCGGAGATTTGTATAAACCTTGCTGTCTGTCTCTCTGACATTTGCAACATTGTTTCAATATTCAAATTCGATCTCCAGATGTCCATAGTAATGAAAGTGTCGGGAGTCGGGTTGAGACAGACAGGCAGGCAGGCAGGCAGGCAGGCAGCTTTTCTCAGCCAGTCGAAATCATGAATCAGCATCATTTTTATGGATATATACAAAGAACTATCAATAGAAAACAGTGCAGCTAGTTTGAAGTGATTGTGTTAGTTTGAAGTGAATGTGTTAGCTGTGTTGTTGACTAGCTCCTCTGAACAACAGTGTCCTGATGAGGGAGCACATTTTCTATGCCAGGCAAAATCACGCATCATTAGCTCATTGTTATGGATGTATCCAAATAAATGTCACTAGAAAACAGCTTAAACAAATGCAAATGCAGCGACTTTGCTGTTATTCTGGCTGCATTGTTTGAAGTGACTGTAAGTTAGCCGTAGTTGGCTAACTAGCAAGCAAGGGATAAGAACATTGCCAGCCAGTATGGCAATGGAACATTTAGAACGAACGACTGGGTCGCGTCCATAGATACAGAAAAAAAAGACTGAACGACTGGGTCGCGTCTCTGGCAACCGAACCGATAGCTACAATGACCAACCGGCTTGAGTAGCAACCCTAGATTTGTCGGGACTATATCTTGTGGAAGGATGAAATAGTATGAATAAATTAATCAAAATTCAAAGGCACTTAAATATTTTGTCTTGCCAATTCACCCTCTGAATGGTACACATACACAATCCATGTCTCAATTGTTTCAAGACTTCTTAATTAACCTGTCTCCTCTCCTTCATCAACACTGATTGAAGTGGATTAACAAGTGACATCAATAAGGGATCATAGCTTTCCCCTGCATTCACCTGGTCAGTCTATATCATGGAAAGAGCAGGTGTTCCTAATTTTTTGTACACTCAGTGTATACTTCTACTACTACTATTACTATTATCAAGGCAGAGGTCAATTCCATTTCCATTCAATTGAAAAGCAATGCAGAATAATTTGAACCCTGCCTATCATAACTCAAGATCTATAAGGCTGTTTTAGTTAATCTTAGACTATATATAAATCTGTTTATTATTTGAGTGTTTATATTTTTCCAGCCTATCCCCCAGTTTACAAAAAAGTGGCAGGGCCAGGCTATTGCACTGGCAGAATGTGGCTCACATATAGGTAGCCTAGCGGTTAAGAGCGTTGGGCCAGTAACTGAATGGTTTCTGGTTTGAATCCCCGAGCTGGCAAGGTTGAAAAATCTGCCTTTCTGCCTTTGAGCAAGGCAGTTAACCCCCAACAACTGCTCCCTGGGCACAGATTATGTCAATTTGTGTACTTGTGTGATGGAGGGAGCAATGTCAAATCAAATTGTATTTGTCACATGCTTTGTAGACTAACAGTGAAATCATTACTTATGGGTATGTGACGAGGTGTGAAAGAAGGAGTCAGGCGCAGGAAGTAAAATACCGAAGTCCAGAGTTTAATCCGTTTGCATAAATCAAACGCCCCAAGCGTTAAAACGAAACTGTACAAGGGAAAACATCCACCTTGGCAATAACACAGTGAAATGTAGCTCAACCGAGCTACACGCTCTCACAACAAAACAATCACTCACAAAGACAAGGGGAACAGAGGGAACACTTATACACATACTAATTAGGGGAATGAGCACCAGGTGTGTGTGATTGACAAGACATGACAAGTGGAGTGATGAGAATGGGATCGGCAGTAGCTAGTACTCCGGTGACGACAAACGCCGAAGCCTGCCCGAACCAGGAGGGGGGGCAGCCTTGGCGGAAGTCGTGACAGTACCCCCCCCCTGCTGGCCTGTGCTGGAGGAGAACGTGGGCAGGGTCCCAAGTCTCCTCTGCGCACCGAAACCAGTCATCCACCGCGGGAGCCTCGGTCTGGCTCTGGTGCCACGGTGCCAGGACCGGTTGGTACCCCAAAACACATTGGAAGGGTGTTAGGTTAGTGGAGGAGTGGCGGAGAGAGTTCTGAGCATATTCTGCCCATGGCAGGAACACCGACCACTCCCCCGGCAGGTTCTGACAGTAGGTCCGCAGGAACCTACCTACATCTTGATTCACCCTTTCCACCTGCCCATTGCTCTCGGGGTGAAAACCAGAGGTTAGGCTGACCGAGACCCCCAGACGTTCCATGAACGCCTTCCAGACTCTAGACGTGAACTGGGGACCTCAGTCGGACACTATATCCTCTGGTACCCCGTAGTGCCGTAAGACGTGAGTAAACAGAGCCTCCGCAGTTTGTAGGGCCGTGGGGAGACCGGGCAGAGGAAGGAGGCGGCAGGACTTTGAAAAGCGGTCCACAACGACCAGGATCGTGGTGTTACCTTGGGAGGGGGGAAGATCAGTGAGAAAATCAATACTCATGTGAGACCTAAGAGAGGAGAGGAGAGGTGAGTGATTCTGTGACGAGGTTTGAAAGAAGGAGTCAGGCGCAGGAGGTAAAATACCAGTCCAGAGTTTAATCAGTTTGCATAAATCAAACGCCCCAAGCGTCAAACGAAACTGTACAAGGGAAAACATCCACCTTGGCAATAACACAGTGAAATGTAGCTCAACCGAGCTACACGCTCTCACAACAAAACAATCACTCACAAAGACAAGGGGAACAGAGGGAACACTTATACACATACTAATTAGGGGAATGAGCACCAGGTGTGTGTGATTGACAAGACATGACAAGTGGAGTGATGAGAATGGGATCGGCAGTAGCTGATGTAGTCGATGTGCAGGGGTACGAGGTAATTGAGGTAGCTATGTACTGTACATATAGGTAGGGGTAAAGTGGCTAGGCAACAGGATAGATAATAGACAGTAGCAGCAGTGTGCAGTACATTCGGAAAGTATTCTGACCGCTTTACCTTTTCCACATTTTGTTACGTTACAGCCTTATTCTAAAATTGATTAAATAAAAAAATGTCCTCATCAATCTACACACAATACCCCATAATGACAAAGCTAAAACAGGTTGTTAGACATTTTTGCAAATTTGTTAAAAATAAAAAACAGAAATACCTTATTTACATAGGTATTCAGACCCTTTGCTATGAAACTTGAAATTGAGCTCAGGGGCAGCTCTGCAGCACTCCACCAATCAGGCCTTTATGGTAGAGTGGCCAGACGGAAGCCACTCCTCAGTAAGAGACACATGACAGCCCGCTTGGATTTGCTAAAAGGCACCTAAAGGACTCAGACCATGCGAAACAAGATTCTCTGGTCTGATGAAATCAAGATTGAACTCTTTGGCCTGAATGCCAAGCGTCATGTCTGGAGGAAACCTGGCACTATCACTACGGTGAAGCATGGTGGTGGCAGCATCATGCTGTGGGGATGTTTTTCAGCGGCAGGGAGACTGTCGGGATCGAGGGAAAGATGAAAGGAGCAAAGTACAGGGAGATCCTTGATGAAAACCTCCTCCAGAGCGCTCAGGACCTCAGACTGGGGCAAAGGTTCACCTTCCAACAGGACAACGACCCTAAGCAAACAGCCAACACAACGCAGGAGTGGCTTCGGGACAAGTCTCTGATTGTCCTTGAGTGGCCCAGCCAGAGCCTGGACTTGAAACCGATCGAACATCTCTGAAGAGACCTGAAAATAGCTGTGCAGCAATGCTCCCCATCCAACCTGACAGAGCTTGAGAGGATCTGCAGAGAAGAATGGGAGAAACTCCCCAAATGCAGATGGCCCAGGCTTGTAGCGTCATACCCTAGAAAACTCAAGGCTGTAATCACTGCCAAAGGTGCTTCAACAAAGTACTGAGTAAAGGGTCTGAATACTTATGTAAATGTGATATTTTATTTTTAACACATTTGCAAAAATTTCTAAAAAACTGTTTTTGCTTTGTCATTATGGGGTATTTTGTGTAGATTGATGAGGAAAAAAACAATGTAATCCATTTTAGAATAAGGATGTAACGTAACAAAATGTAAGAAAAGTCAAAGGGGTCTGAATACTTTCTGAATACACTGTATGTGGTGAGTGTGAAAGTGTGTGTGTGTGTGTGTGTGTGTGTGTGTGTGTGTCAGTATGCATGTGTGTGTGTGTGGGCGTATGTAGTGTGTGTAAGTGTGTGGGTAGAGTCCAGTGTGTGTGCATAGTTGGTGCAACAAAGGGTCAATGCAGGATTTCCGGGTAGCCATTTGATTAGCTATTTAGCTGTCTTGTTTAGAAGTCTTATGACTTGGGGGTAGAAGCTGTTCAGGGTCCTGTTGGTTCCAGACTTGGTGCATTACTACCGCTTGCCATGCGGTAGCAGAGACAATAGTATGTGGCTTGGGTGGCTGGAGTCTTTGACAATTTTTGGGGCCTTCCTCTGACAGGATCTGAGGGCCCATGCCAAATATTTTCAGCCTCCTGAGGGAGAAAAGGCATGTGTTTGTACGCTACCAGTCAAAAGTTTGGAAACACCTACTCAGTCAAGGGTTTTTCTTTATTTTTTACTATTTTTTACTTTGTAGAATAAAACTATGAAATGACACATGTAGTAACCAAAAAAGTGTTAAACAAATCAAAATATATTTGAGATTCTTCAAATAGCCACCCTTGTACTTGATGACAGCTTTGCACACTCTTGGCATTCTCTCAACCAGCTTCACCTGGAATGCTTTGCCAACAGTCTTGAAGGAGTTCCCACATATGCTGAGCACTTGTTGGCTGCTTTTCCTTCACTCTGCGGTCCGACTCAACCCAAACCATCTCAATTGGGTGGAGGTCGGGGATTGTGGAGGCCAGGTCATCTGATGCAGCACTCAATCACTCTTCTTCTTGGTAAAATAGCCCTTACACAGCCTGGAGGTGTGTTTTGGGTCATTGTCCTGTTGAAAAACAAATGATAGTCCCACTAAGCCCAACCCAGATGGGATGGTGTATCACTGCAGAATGCTGTGGTAGCCATGCTGGTTAAGTGTGCCTTGAATACTAAATAAATCACAGACAGTGTCACCAGCAAAGCACCCCCACACCATAACACCTCCTCCTCCATGCTTTACGGTGGGAAATACACATGCAGAGATCATCCGTTCACCCACACCGCGTCTCACAAAGACACGGCGGTTGGAACCAAAAATCTCCAATTTGGACTCCAGACCAAAGGACACATTTCCACCAGTCTAATGTCCATTGCTCGTGTTTCTTGACCCAAGCAGGTCTCTTCTTCTTATTCAAATATATTTTGATTTGTTTAACACATTTTTGCTTACTACA
Organism: Coregonus clupeaformis; assembly: GCF_020615455.1. Taxonomy (NCBI): domain Eukaryota; kingdom Metazoa; phylum Chordata; class Actinopteri; order Salmoniformes; family Salmonidae; genus Coregonus; species Coregonus clupeaformis. The sequence continues at coordinate 1,401,553 of NW_025533460.1, read as the reverse complement.
TGATTTCATATGTGTTATTTCATAGTTTTGATGTCTTCACTATTATTCTACAACGTAGAAAATAGTACAAATAAAGAAAAACCCTTGAATGAGTAGGTGGGTCCAAACTTTTGACTGGTACTGTATATTGCAAATAATTTAACAACACCTTTCTTAATTCAGTCCAGTGGATCTTTATATTATGCAGATTCTGAACAATCATGTAACAATTGCATTGCAGTTGTGATTGCAATTGGTTTTGTTGCCATTTAGGCCTAGTACTTAGCCTATTTTGGTGTTAGCCAAGTGGACTGTAATTCCTTAGGTGCTGGTTACTAAAGATGTGTTAGCTCCCAGGTGATGATAACCCTGTGGTCAACGCAACTTGGTTAAATAGAACATGTCAATAAAATAAATGCTTATCAAGTGTCTAGCCCAGTCACATCTAAGCGGTACTCTGTACTGTGCTGACATTCATCATCATTAAAGTATTACAAGTCATCTGTGATTCCACTGTCTATCATCTGTGCAAACCAGCAACCCTGAGTGAACCAGCACCTAATAAATGAGTCCCCTTAGCTCTCCCCAACAGACTGGGTAGGGCATAGGCCTATATTTGATGTCAAGATATCGCAACCTTTAGTAAACTATTAGTCACACTTCCAGTTCACAATTTCAGTTTGCATATTCACAATGCCTGTCTTTAGTGTAATTTGCATTGCATACAATTGACACATTGAAAACTGAGTCGCCCTTTTTATTCACCATGCATTTGATTGAGTAAAGGCAAATATCAGTTTTCCATCTAGTTATAAATCAAGAAGTGTTAGGAGACACCAACATTTCCAACTGGCATCAGTGTTTTTTAAAGTAGGCCTACAAAGTGTGTCTCTGCACACAATGTACAGAGATAGGACAAGGGTCAATAACAATAATGTGAATTTAATGTCAAACCAGGTCTGTCTTGTCAACAAGCACAATTTAGTCGAAGCACTGGCGGTAACCATATAATCCAAATAATTCAGGTAGCTAGTATACAACGCCCCCCTCAGGCAGAACATTTTATATTGTGAACTGTCTGGGACTCCTTTGCCTGCTTGCTACTCAAATATATTTGTATTATTAAGTTAAAGTCAAAATTAACTGCAATGGCCTGCACATGTCTCAAATACATTAGCATTGTAAAATGCAGTGGTGGAAAAAGTACCCAATTGTCATACTTGAGTAAAAGTAAAGATACCTTAATATAAAATGACTCAAGTAAAAGTGAAAGTCACCCAGTAAAATACTACTTGACTAAAAGTCTAAAAGTATTTGGTTTTAAATATTCTTAAGTATCCAAAGTAAATGTAATTGCTAAAATATACTTAACTATCAAAAGTAAAAGTATGAATCATTTCAAATTCCTTATATTAAGCACACCAGATGGCACAATTTTGTTATATTTTTTATTTAGGGATAGCCAGGGGCACACTCCAAAACTCATAATTTACAAACAAAGCATGTGTTTTTAGTGAGTCTGCCAGATAAGAGGCAGTAGGGATGACCAGGGATGTTCTCTTGATAAGTGCGTAAATTGAACCAATTTCCTGTCCTAAGCATAATCATTCAAAATGTAAGGAGTACTTTTGGGTGTCAAGGAAAATGTATGGAGTAAAAAATACATCATTTTCTTTAGGAATGTAGTGAAGTAAAAGTAAAAGTTGTCAAAAATATAAACAGTAAAGTAAAGTACAGATACCCCCCACCCCAAAAAACCCTGACTTAAGTAGTCATTTGAAATGTTTGTTAAATGTGTTTGTTTAAGAATGTAGTTAAAATCTCAGACACTAACGTTAGCAGACGACAACCAACTCGAACCAACGCCTCTCTTTCAATATGTCAAGGGGTGCTGAAGGTGGGTGTGGTGCAGGAATCAAGCGCAGGACGCAGAAGCTCAGTCCAAAAGACTTTAGTGAAATATTCACGGAGTAAATGAGCACAATAAGCCCAGAGGCGAAATAACGGCGCACACAGGCGTCAAATAAACGGCGCACTAACATGTGCGAAAACCTCTCCAAACACTGGAGGGAAGTACGTAGCTCAAACACCAAAACAGAAGAGCAATCACACACAAACACAGACACACACAACGAGACTTAAATAGGACACTAACGAGGACTAACTAGACACAGGTGTACAACATCAAGACAAAACCAAACGAACATGAAACATAGATCGGTGGCAGCTAGTACTCCAGGGACGACGACCGCCGAAGCCTGCCCGAACCAGGAGGAGGAGCAGCCTCGGCCGAAACCGTGACACAATAGTGCACCTGTGGGACTGTCAAGGAGCTGCGGTAGGCAACATCAGAAACGTAAGGCCAAAGTAAAGTTACAGGAGGTTTGTTATGAACTTGTGTTGATATATCCAGTTATTATAATGCAATGTTCATTTTACTTTTTAATAAAAGTAGCCTAAATGTGTGTTTTGGTGTGCTAGTTTAGGCTGTGGTGTGCACATGGTGAATTTGCTGTAGCCAAGGCTAAAATGCTTGCTGATGAATGTTGCCAATTTGACAGGTGTTGCCAATTTTGCACCATTATTACTTGTGGAGGTTGCAGGGAAGTGATGGGAGTTGGCTAACCCATTTGAGGGTATTCCCAATGTGGAGAACTGGAGACACAATGCATTATATTTGGATACAGTAAGCATATGGCTACTTGATTATTGTGGTAATAATGCATATTGGACCACTCCTTTCTGCTGATGCCGCTTTTTGCAAGTACATGACCAGATGTTTTATTAGGCTATACTCTATTGAGTCTATACAAAAGTTTTAAAGTGTTTTCAAAACTCAAAAGGGGTGCAGTGTCAAAATAAGTCTACTACCCACACCCCATCTGTTGTGTAGATCCAGCTATATTCCTCAAACCCAAATGAAGGGGAAAGATAGACACCATCTAATTGAATCATTGTAGATGGTGCCTGTGGGGTTGACTAATATAGTTAGATCTGCACAACAGACATGGACTCATCTAGACCACTTAAGTTTTGAAAAAAATAAAATAAACGTTGATTTTGGAGTGAACTATTAGTTTAATACTCAATTTTGTTGACTTGGGCTTACAAGAGTAGGTTACCTGTTGTTGGCCTGACAGCCAGGCTATATTATATTCAAACCCCTGCTGAGTATTACAAGCTGGGTATTCAATGGCTGTCCCTGGAGAAATGAGGAGTCTACTTTGGTGTTCACCTCAGTGCCAGCCGTCAGCCAGCACACAATGCCGACTGTCCATCTTTGTACCTTGATCGCAACGTGTGGCCATTTGAATGCAGCTCTATGCTCATTTAATGCCGCTATTTATACAGTTCTCTCGGTCTTCTTGGAAGTGGCACAGCTGAGTCTTTGAAAACGCTGCCAGACCATGTCACCTTTTCATCCTCCTCTCTCTGCGAATAGACAGGCTAGACCACAGAGGAAGCAGCCAGGTGGTGATGTCCCAGTGACGATGACTCAGTGGAATGCATTGATGATGCTAACCATCATCTCGGCTCATTTTGTTCAAGTCATCCCTTTCCTCATTGTTGACAGATCACCATTGACAAACTAGGGAACTTTCCTGTGTAAATTGAAGAGAAAATAGGCTACACACAGATCTCACTGGTTCAGGTACTGGGCAGAATGTTTTTTTTTCAACCACTTCAATGAGTAATGTCCTCAACTCTGACATGCTTGTGAAGTCGGTTTATTAATGAGACACAGAAATGTACATTTCGTAGTTATAGCTTATAGCCTGAGGTTTTGCATTTAGTGTTATAGTGGACGTTGTATGTTATTCATTGTTTATACATTGTCTGTATATTCTGTGTAACGTCTGTCTGTATTTTATGTTTATTGTGGCAGATCCATTTTACCAGGTCAAATTCCTGTTAAATTCAAATGTACTTGGCGAATAAAGGTTATTCTGATTCTACATTGCTACAGTAAGTCATAGAGAAACTGCTCTAGTGAAACGTTTGTGTATTTTTTTTTAAACGTTAAAAATACTTTGTGCAGACAAAGCTGTGTGTGCGCATGCGTGCACACCTCCAGGTGTGAGGCAAGGGTGGGTACTGGTTAGACAGGGCCGGTGAGGCAGGAATGTGTGGAGTGTATTGCGAGCCAGGGTTTTCTCTCCCTGCTGCAGCACCATGAAGGCCCCTGGGACGTCTCGGTGTCTCCAGGTCCCCTTTCAAACAACGCAGAGAAACCTGAGCTTCTGGCTCTCTGTTCATTTCTCCTCTCCCCTCTGTCCCTCTCTCTCTTCACCTCTCTCCTCCAGCTTTCCTTCTGTCCTTTGTTGCAACCACCACCTCCCCTTCTTTACCACCATCATTAAGGGGGATCAAGTTATGACATAGAATCACACAATTTAGATCAGTTTTGAGTTTTTCAACAGGTTGTTAAAATGCTTTTAACTGTAGAGCAGGGAGTTGTATAGGCTATTTCCTAGAAATTCTGCTGAAGACACACACACACACACACAGACAATGTACCTGGCAGGAGAAATGGAATCCAAGGTCATTGGTGCAGGGAATCACATGACCTGCTTCCTCCACTCTCATGACACTTTTCTCCGCACTCCGCCCCTTAAACTCTTACACACTAGAGACATTGCACACACATACACACACAGTGTCAGGTATCGAAAGGTTTCACCAGGGGAGTTTGACACATCGGAAGTTCTGAAATTACAGGCTGGACCGAAACTGGAGTGCTATAAAATAATAGATGAGACAATAATTTTACATCGAGAAGATACCAGAAAAACTAGACTCTATTAAAAAAGGTGAGTTTCATGTCTGCAGGTGTGTCACAGTTAACTTAAACTCTTTGGGGAGAAATGAAGTTACCACTCCCCTTGTGCCATTGTTTGTGTAACTGTGTGTGTGTGTCTGTTTTATATCGATCGCATATCTCAAATAATCATTATCTCTGTTATCACTGAGAGTATTGACCGTAACTCCCACTGTCACTGTAGTAAGGCTAGTCCAACAGTATCCATGTCATGGATGTGACTTTTCCCTACCGTAGGTAGGCTATTGTCTAAACACACAGGGTTAAAACAAGGATGGCGGCTTTGTGACACCTGATCAGCCGCTTAAGCTGAGAGGTGCCAAGTCAGCCATGAAGGAGAGACCTGTGTTTCAGTTTCCAGGGATTTTTCTGACATTGAAATCCTTTCTTTCAGGTCGCCTAAGTACAAACAGTGTTATTTATATATATACAGTTGAAGTTTACATACACTTAGGTTGGAGTCATTAAAACTTGTTTTTCAATCACTCTACAAATGTCTTGTTAACAAACTATAGTTTTGGCAAGTCGGCTAGGACATCTACTTTGTGCAGGACACAAGGAATTTTTCCAACAATTGTTTACAGACAGATTATTTCACTTATAATTCACTGTATCACAATTCCAGTGGGTCAGAAGTTTACATACACTAAGTTGACTGTGCCTTTAAACAGCTTGGAAAATTCCAGAAAATGATGTCATGGCTTTAGAAGCTTCTGATAGGCTAATTTACATCATTTGAGTCAATTGGAGGTGTACCTGTGGATGTATTTCAAGGCCTACCTTCAAAGTCAGTGCCTCTTTGCTTAACATCATGGGAAAATCAAAATAAATCAGCCAAGACCTCAGAAAAAAAATGGTAGACCTCCACAAGTCTGGTTCATCCTTCGGAGCAATTTCCAAATGCCTGAAGGTACCACGTTCATCTGTACAAACAATAGTACGCAAGTATAAACACCATGGGACCACGCAGCCATCATACTGCTTAGGAAGGAGATGTGTTCTGTCTCCTAGAGATTAACGTACTTTGGTGCAAAACGTGCAAATCAATCCCAGAACAACAGCAAAGGACCTTGTGAAGATGCTGGAGGAAACAGGTACAAAAGTATCTACATCCACAGTAAAACGAGTCCTATATCAACATAACCTGAAAGGCCGCTCAGCAAGGAAGAAGCCACTGCTCCAAAACCGCCATAAAAAAGCCAGACTATGGTTTGCAACTGCACATGGGGACAAAGATCGTACTTTTTGGAGAAATGTCCTCTGGTCTGATGAAACAAAAATAGAACTGTTTGGCCATAATGACCATCGTTATGTTTGGAGGAAAAAGGGGGTTGCTTGCAAGCCGAAGAACACCATCCCAACCGTGAAGCATCATACTGTGGGGGTGCTTTGCTGCAAGAGGGACTGGTGCACTTCACAAAATAGATGGCATCATGAGGAAGGAAAATTATGTGGATATATTGACGCAACATCTCAAGACATCAGTCAGGAAGTTAAATCTTGGTCGCAAATGGGTCTTCCAAATGGACAATGACCCCAAGCATACTTCCAAAGTTGTGGCAAAAGGGCTTAAGGACAACAAAGTCAAGGTATTGGAGTGGCCTTCACAAAGCCCTGACCTCAATTCTATAGAAAATGTGTGGGCAGAACTGAAAAAGCGTGTGCGAGCAAGGAGGCCTACAAACCTGACTCAGTTACACCAGCTATGTCAGGAGGAATGGGCCAAAATTCACCCAACTTATTGTGGGAAGCTTGTGGAAGGCTACACAAAACGTTTGACCCAAGTTAAACAATTTTAAAGGCAATGCTACCAAATACTAATTGAATGTATGTAAACTTCTGACCCACTGGGAAAGCTGAAATAAATCATTCTCTCTACTATTATTCTGACATTTCACATTCTTAAAATAAAGTGGTGATCCTAACTGATCTAAGACATTTTAAAATGTCAGGAATTGTGAAAAACTGAGTTTAAATGTATTTGGCTAAGGTGTATGTAAACTTACGACTTCAACTGTATATACACTACCGGTCAAAAGTTTTAGAACACCTAATGCCAAGAGTGTGCAAAGCTGTCATCAAGGCAAAGGGTGGCTATTCGAAGAATCTCAAATATAAAATATATTTTGATTTGTTTAACACTTTTTTGGTTACTACATGATTCCATATGTGTTATTTCATAGTTTTGATGTCTTCACTATTATTCTACAATGTAGAAAATAGTAAAAATAAAGAAAAACCCTTGAATGAGTAGGTGTTCTAAAACTTTTGACCGGTAGTGTGTGTGTGTGTGTGTGTGTGTGTATAAATGTATGCATGTATGAATACATTTTCGAGATATATATGAGTCTTCTTGGGTATGACGCTACAAGCTTGGCATGCCTGTATTTGGGGAGTTTCTCCCATTCTTCTCTACAGATCCTCTCAAGCTCTGTCAGGTTGGATGGGGAGCGTCGCTGCACAGCTATTTTCAGGTCTCTCCAGAGATGTTCGATCGGGTTCAAGTCCGGGCTCTGGCTGGGCCACTCAAGGACATTCAGAGACTTGTCCCGAAGCCACTCCTGCATTGTCTTGGCTGTGTGCTTAGTGTCGTTGTCCTGTTGGAAGGTGAACCTTCGCCCCAGTTTGAGGTCCTGAGCGCTCTCAAGCAGGTTTTCATCAAGGATCTCTCTGTACTTTGCTCTGTTGATCTTTCCCTCGATCCTGACTAGTCTCCCAGTCCCTGCTGCTGAAAAACATCCCCACAGCATGATGCTGCCACCACCATGCTTCACCGTAGGGATGGTGCCAGGTTTCCTCCAGGCGTGATGCTTGGCATTCAGGCCAAAGACTTCAATCTTGGTTTCATCAGACCAGAGAATCTGGTTTCTCATGATCTGAGTCCTTTTAGGTGCCTTTTGACAAACTCCAAGCGGGCTGTCATGTGCCTTTTACTGAGGAGTGGCTTCCGTCGGGCACTCTACCATAAAGGCTTGATTGGTGGAGTGCTGCAGAGATGGTTGTCCTTCTGGAAGATTCTCCCATCTCCACAGAGGAACTCTGGAGCTCTGTCAGAGTGACCGTTGGGTTCTTGGTCACCTCCCCTGATTGCCAGCTCTAGGAAGAGTTTTGGTGGTTCCAAACTTCTTCCATTTAAGAATAAAGGAGGCTCCTTTGTTCTTGGGGACCTTCAATGCTGCAGACATTTTTGGTACCATTGCCTCGACACAATCCTGTCTCGGAGCTCTACGGACAATTCCTTCAACCTCATGGCTTGGTTTTTGCCCTGACATGCACTGTCAACTGTAGGACCTTATATAGACAGCTGTGTGCCTTTCCAAATCATGTCCAATCATTTGAATTTACCAAGTTGTAGAAACATCTCAAGGATAATCAATGGAAACAGGATGCACCTGAGCTCAATTTCAAGTCTCATATCAAAGGGTCTGAATACTTATGTAAATAAGGTATTTCTGTTTATTATATTTAATAAATTTGCAAACATTTCTAAAAACCAGTTTTTGGCTTTGTCATTATGGGGTATTGTGTGTAGATTCATGAGGAAAAACATATATTTAATCCATTTTAGAATAAGGCTGTAACGTAACAAAATGTGGAAAAAGTCAAGGGATCTGAACACTTTCCAAATGCACAGTATATAGAAAAGATAATGGAGCCTTATATTTTAACGTACAATCACCTAAATAAAAGCTAGACAGTCAGGGAGAATTGAAAATTTAGCAGTATTGATTTTGTTACTATGTTTTAGCAAAAGAACACAGCATTGGCCATAGCAAATTGCATAGAATTGCAGGAAATGTTCTTTAAAACTGAAACATTTTGTCTCAGCTCCATGGCAGAATTTGCCTGGCTACCCAGACTCCTTGCTCCGGCCAAGCCCTATGCCACGCCCATGGACGTTAGTTTCTTCTCTACAATGAGTCTGGATCTGAGTAGCCAGAACACATGTGGTTAAAGTGGCGGTTTAAAAATGTGTCATGGCTTTGATACTCTGATTGGTTAGAGACGATCCAATCGCTGATGACTTTGTTTTGTACAACGTCCCTCGTCACCACAAACGACTTCAATGATGTCAGTCTCAGACTAAAGTATATAGTGAGCGACAGAGCAGCGGAAGATTTAGTGTGAGTTTTCCTTTGAAACTGCTACATTTTTCTCTCAGCTGCATGGCAAAATATGTAGAATTGCAGGAAATTAGCTTTAAAACGGCAAGTTAATTTCTCAAATTCTGCCACGCCGACAGGATGACCCCCTGCCGTGCCCCTTGCCACACCCACCACCTAAGCCCCTTTTTGATCCAGAAAAAACCCTGGTCTCTGACTCACCTGCTAGTTTAGCTTGAATGATTTTGTGTTTAATGATTCTTTGTTCAGAGCAAGGCAGAATTGTCTATAGATTTATTTTCTTTTTTCATTTTGTTTTGGAGCCAGACTTTAACTAGCTTTTACACCTCATGGTACTTGGGTTAGTTTAATTACGTACAGTGACATTATCTGCAAATCAGTTTGCATAGAGTAACAGACACTTAGCAAAATGAGTTTGTCTCAAGTGTTACCTGTCTCGTATGGTTGATATGACATAAAGAAAGAGCACAGTTTAAATGAGCTATATCCTCTGCCCTAGATCTGTCAGTTGGTGCAGTCAACGTTATCCTGACATTGTGTTCTTTTAACATGGCTGTTATTATCGTCCCTGGAATTTACTTAGCTGCAAAGGTATTTTCAGTTTGTGTTTTCTTTTCTATCTGCATGTTTGTTTTACATATTCCCTAAATGTATTCAGGGAAGGTGGGTGAGGTGGGGGATAGCAACTTATAAACCTCCCCTCAGGACTGATTGTACCTCCATGTCACTCAAGGCACTGATGATGAAATGGCTATATTGCGCAACACAGACTGATCCTGTGTTGTGTTCCATATCTGGGTTTGTTGTGGATACATCGTTTCTAGGGAAAACTCGATGCAATGAGATGAAAGTGAAGGTTCAAAGGCATTTGTGCTTAGAACTTACATTTACATTTTAGTCATTTAGCAGATGTTCTTATCCAGAATGACTTACATTAATTAGTGCGTTCATCTTAAGATAGCTAGGTGAGACAACATATTACAATCGTAGCAAGTACATTTTCCCAGTTTACAGTCAAAATCAACTATGGTGAAGTAAAGTGTAGCCTATAGATTTCATTGTACTACAAGGTATCAATAGACCAGCTTACCATGCATGCAGATACTTTGTTCAGATATGGTGAGCGGGTAGACTAGACCTGGTGTTTTAGGGCCAGATTGACTAAACTTCTGTCGCAGCTTGTTGGAAGAACACAAATGCCATATGAGAAGGAAGCCTGGTCTCTGTTAGGATACCTGTTCCTCTATGAATCACAACCACCATAACCCCTTACTGATGCTACCTCCACTGACACAGCTTCTGTTAGCTTACAAGAAGATGATTACTTTATTGTCCAATGTAGCCTAGATGAATGTGAACAGCAATTTGTCTTCTGCTTTATCCCAACCCCTCAGGACATACAAACATACACTGGTTTGGGCAGAGGGCAGCCACAGTGCAGCACTCCTGGAGCAGTTATAGGAGTTAAGCGACTTGCTCAATGTCACAACGGCAGGAGATGGCTTAGCTTGCATATATAATAGATATGAGTATGGAATGGAAATTGAATAGAAAAGCATCCCCCTGAAGGCTTCAGTGATGAAACGCATAACAAAGAACACATGTTTTATTTTCAATTTCCATTCTCCTCCAAGAGTGGCTGAATATTTCCTGCTAATCCAGTTCTTCAATCCTTGCATTTTGGTTTCTACTGTGAGGTAGTTTTTCCTTTGCTTAGCTTGGAGAGGCAGCTTGGAGGAAAGGCTGAGAACGTTTTCGGAGGAATTACATTGGAATGTCCCCTGCCTGTCTTTGGCTTTCTTTGGCTTCCTGAGCTGTCATGCTGTCCTGATGCACATGAATATGATGCATTGCCTCTGAGACACACACACACACGGCACTTTAGCCCTTTTTCCCACCGAACATGTGCAGTACCTCAAGGTTTCACAGGGTTTCAACCAATATTCACTTCTTAAGCTAAGGTTTAATCGTTGCCAAATTTTCTTAACGTTTTCTCATGAAATATGACAGATGCTTTTGGATTTGGTCATTCATCATGGTCGTCATGGTCAATGTCTAGTAATACTGGTTGTTTGCATGTGTATGTTTATGCGTGTGCTTAGTCATGTCTGTGTCAATACAAAACCAGCTGCTCTGGTAACGTTAAATTCAGTTCAAAGTCCTCTTTGACGGGTAACAATAATGTAATACCTGCAAAGCACACCTTAATGAAGAGGGCCAGATGAAAGGGCATGGTCCATACACTCTTCTGGCTGCACTAGAGTTAGCCTATTGACATTAATTTATCTGCAAATGACTGTACAAATACACATCAGGCAGTGTACCAAAGGTGGTTCCATGTATAACGTGTCACGTGCTTTTTGTCGTTTCTCCCTTCCAGACAAATTACTATTTTACTGGCTTACCAGCTGTGTTACGAGACTGCTTTTTAGTGTGTACGTGTCTGTCGGAAAGCACAGCAACTATAGTAACTAACTATTGCCTGTGTGTGTATGTGTTTAGGTATTTATGCATGTGGGTGTCTGTCCTATATGTTAAACTCTGGCGTTCTATAATTGTTGCTTATGAAGATCAGGCAGAGATAAGTGGCAGTCGGAGTGCTGATTTATCTCCTCAGAACAGAACCTCCTGACTGTCTGTCTCAGCCAGATGATGATATGCTCTGATTCATACAATGACAGCATTGTTGCTGATGTCTGTTGTGTATCAGTCCCGCAGTCAAGTGGCACAGGCAGTGTCAACTTGCCCGCTTGATCATGATGGCAGAGTTTGTGTCTCTGCTTGCTCCTGTAATCATACACCAATCGTGTGTGTGTGTGTGTGTACAGGTTTCTGGATCAAAAAGGGGCTTAGCTGGTGGGCGTGGTAGGGGGTATGACAGGGGATGTGGTCAGCCTGTCGGCAAGGCTGAATTTTAGATGCCCCTATCGTGGCGGTGTAGAGCAATTTTTGCATTTCTAAGCAAATTTCCTGCAATTCTAGCCTACTACATTTACATTACATTTACGTCATTTAGCAGACGCTCTTATCCAGAGCGACTTACAAATAGGTGCATTCACCTATAGCCAGTGGGATAACCACTTTACAATTATTATTATTTATTTTTTATATTTTTTTGGGGGGGGGGTAGAAGGAACTACATATAGATTGCATTAAAGACTCTGGGCCCTAGTTATAGGCTACCGCTATAGGCTACCTGGTTTGGTCATATTCTCAGGAAAAACCCCTGGCCCTATACATGACACCCAACACAGAAATACAGAACGTTATGCAAGTTTGTTAAAAATCCTCCAACACCCATCTTATAGGAATTCACTAATACAGTGTAGTATCATAGAGATAGCCTGGAGAGCCTGGGTTCAACAACCCACACTGACACTGTTGGATGACATCATTGGGCGGAGAGCAAACATTTTACTGTGACATCACCCAGCTGTTTGTCCATGGTGTGCACTATTACCTCACTGCTTATTAATCACCATGAATCAATCAAACAGCAACATAGACAATACAGGCTGACACTTTAATTGAAGAGTATTGGAAAAACATGTTAAGAACTTTCCTAACTTGTGTAAGGTTAACAAACTTGCATAACGTTCTGTATTTCTGTGTTGGGTGTCATGTATAGGGCCAGGGGTTTTTCCTGAGAATATGACCAAACCAGGTAGCCTATAGCGGTAGCCTATAACTAGGGCCCAGAGTCTTTAATGCAATCCCCCCCCCCATATATTTCATGTAAAACAGAAATTGTCTACATTTTGATTCTATCATTAACTACTAATGTGTGTGTGTTACAGCCCTTGGCCCTGAGAGTGCTACTAGGAGGCAGAGATGGAAGGTGGAAGTTCGTTCAGCCGAAGGTCGTGGGCGTCACAGTCTTTACGCGTCACTGCCAGGGAGCTCTCATTGGTCAACACGCGAGGCAAGACCAATGCCATCGCAGAGCGCTTCTCCAAGTGAGTGACACAAAACTCTCTACTAAAGACACTTCTGTCTATATGAACAGTAGACACATCTTCCAAATGCATCTTACCAAACACACATCTATCTGTAGGGATTAGGGAATCCTCCATCTCCCAGCTTTAGCAAACTTACCTAGTGAACTAAGCACACGTATCTCTTTGGTGCTCATCTCCAGTATGGACGGTCAGTCAAGTCGGTGTCGGTCAAGCGCCAAAATGAAAGTCAACCCAAACACTTCAGGCTTAAAGCTTTATATAAGTGCTCCCACCCCAAATTCACATACTTAATGGAGAGAGGAAAAGATAAGGGTTAACTGAGATGTTAGCTGTATATTAAAGAGATCATTCTGACTGTTAATGTTTACCACTCTTTAAAGCAGCAATCAGCAGTTGAAACAATAACAAAGCATTTTCCCCACCACTGTTTTGGTAAAAAGCGGGAGGATGGGGCTGGAGAGCTATAGATGCAAGGACTGATCATCCATGATATCATTAAATATAGTTTTAACAATATTTGTTAGGCTATACAGTGTTTGTTTACATTTACTTTGTTTACAAACATTTGAGTAAAACAAGCTTATATTTTGGGTTTTGATGGGGTACGACAGTTGAACTAAGTTTATAAGTAATATTCTTCAAGAATCAATGAGCTTAGGTGCATCCAATTTCCTTTGATCATCCTTGAGATGTCACTACAATTTGATTGGAGTCCACCTGTGGCCAATTCAATTGTTTGGACATGATTTAGAAAGAAACCCATCTGTCTATATAAGGTCCCACAGTTGTCAGACAGACACTATACCATGAAGTCCAAGGAACTGTCCGTAGATCTCCAAGATAGAATTGTGATGAGGCATATATCTGGGGAAGGGTATAAAACAATTTCTAGAGTGTTGAAAGTTTCCAAGAGCACAGTGGTCTCCATCATTGGGAAATTGAAAAAATGTGTAACTACCCAGACTCTGCCTAGAGCTGGCCGTCCGACCAAACTGAACAACCGTGCAAGAAGGACCTTGGTTAGGAAGGTGACGAAGAACCCAATGACTACTCTGACAGAACTACAGAGTTCCTTGGCTGAGATGGGAGAACCTGCCAGAAAGACAACAGTCTCTATAGCACTTCACCAATCTGGGCTTTATAGGAGAGTGGCCAGACGGAAACCGTTCCTGAGAAAAAGGCACATGACTGCACGCCTGGAGTTTGCAAAAAGGCACGCGAAAGACTCTGAGAACATAAGTCAAAAGATTCTGTGGTCTGATAAGACAAACATTTTACTCTTTGGCCTGAAAGCAAAGCGGTATGTCTGGAGAAAACCAGGCACAGCTCATTACCCGTCTAACACCATCCCTACCGTGAAGCATGGTGGTGGCAGCATCATGCTATGGGGGATGCTTTTCAGCGCCAGGTACTGGGAGACTGGTAAGGCTAGAGGGAACAATGAATGGAGCCAAATATAGGCAAATCCTTGATGAGAACCTGCTTCAGAGTGCAAATAATAATAATATGCCATTTAGCAGACACTTTTATCCAAAGCGACTTACAGTCATGTGTGCATACATTTGTACGTATGGGTGGTCCCGGGGATCGAACACACTACCCTGGTGTTACAAGCGCCATGCTCTACCAATTGAGCTACAAATGACCTTAGACTGGGGTGAACATTTATGTTCCAACAGACAATGACCCCAAGCATACAGCCAAAGCAACACTGGAATGGGATCAGAACAAGAATGTGAAAGTCCTTGAGTGGCCCAGCCAAAGCCTAGAGTTGAATCCCATTGAAAATGTGTGGAAAGACTTGAAGATTGCTGTTAACCGTCACTCCCCATCTAACTTAACAGAGTTTGAGAAAATCTGCAAGAAAGAATGGGAGAAAATCCCAAAATCCAGATGAGCAAAGCTGATAGACATACCCAAGACGACTCAAAGCTATAATTGCCGCCAAAGGTGCTTCTACAAAGTATTGACTTGGGTGTAAATACTTATGTAAATGAGATTTCTGTATTTCATTTTCAATAAATTGGCAAACATTTCTAAGAACACGTTTTCACTTTTTCATTATGGGGTATTGTGTGTAGATGGGTGGGAGAAAATATATTTAATCAATTTTGAATTCAGGCTGTAACAACAAAATGTGGAATAAGTCAAGGAGTATGAATACTTTCTGAAGGCACTGTAGATGAGGGACATAGGCAAATTACAGTTGGCCCAGAACAGAGCAGCACGTCTGGCCCTTAAATGTACACAGGGGGCTAATATCAACAACGTGCATATCAATCTCTCCTGGCTCAAAGTAGAGGAGCGATTGACTGCATCACTACTGGTCTTTGTGAGAGGTATTGATGTGTTAACCAATTGAACAGACAGTTCTGTACTTTTAACACACAGCTCAAACACTCATACATACCCCACAAGACATGCCACCAGAGGTCTCTTCACAGTCCCGAATAGAGGCTAGGAAATGCACACTGCACTATATAGAGCCATGACTACATGGAACTCTCTTCCACTTCAGGTAACTCAAGTTAGCAGTAAAATCCAATAGATTAAACAACACCTCACGGTACAATGCGGACTGTGAAGAGAACCACACGCACACACTCTTACACACACATTCTAAAACACACACTCTACACCCACACACCCACACATTATTCTTAGTAGTGTAGTAATGTAAATTTGTATAATGCACAATGTTTAGAGTAGCTGCTGCCTTGGCAACAGCTAATGGGGATCCTAATAAAATATGTACATGTCCATTTCTCATGTTGCTATGCAAAGTAGATGTTACGTCACCACAATCTTGATATTCCAGTTCGTCATCATTCATCATATTGGGAACAGACTGAAAGTACAACTGTATGAGTTAAGAAAAGGAGAAAAACGTAATGAAGGGTTATGTCATTGGGAGATGAGTATAGCTCAGTCTAGACATAACCCCTAGCCACTAGCCCCTTCCCCTTAGTCCCTAACCCTTTAGTGTGCAGATCCAGAAAAAACTGGATTGGTGTCAGAAAAATGTTAGAAGCCTCACTAAACCTTTTTTATATTGTTTGCACACCTACCTGGTCTCTTCAGACCTGCAAAACCTCTGTAGATATTATTGATTCAACACCAATGCAAACTTCCATTCCCAGCATAATGCCAATGTTGGTAATGCTTTGGTCCATTTTATTGTGTGCACCTCTTCTCTTGATCAGCAGAGGTCAATGTTGCTCCTCTCTCTCTCCAACAGGTACCAGAGAGCTGCTGAGGAGTCTAATGCAGAGAAGAAGAAAGCAGTGAGTATCTCCATTCAGCTCCCCAACAAGAGGCCCACTCATGGAATTACAGGATGTGACATCATTACATCAGACACACAGTCACCAGTTCAATGATACACTTGTGGAGCTGTCCTCTTGGTCAAGACCCTGTCTCTTTGAATCTGTCACCAGTGAACTATATACTAAAGTGTGTATGCCTGAGTGGTTTTGTGCTCTCTGCTCTCTTCTCTGCTTAGGCTACTTATGCTTGACAGTGAGTAAATGGGATAAAGCACTTTATCATTCACATTGTCTGCCTCTTTTTTAGAGGGCCTTTCAAAAACGACCTCCCACACACACATTATTATCCTCATCCCGTCTGAGGAACACACACACCGAGTCCATGCCTAGCTCTGCCTGGCCACTTATTGTGATGGGCAGGCAGTCATGACCCTAATCCTGACTCAGCCAACTAATCCCAAAGTAATTCCCTCTTGGGATAGTTGTCTTTGTCTGTTGGGCAGTGCTGGAGAAGTGGACAAGGGTACAGGGAATAAGTGATCAGCCAATGTCATGCAGGAGTACAAGGTAACTACCATTTCCAATAGCTGATAGATGGGGATTGTATTCGGATCATTGGTTACTTAGCTGCCAGTGAATGCTGTTCCTTCCTGTCTGTGCTGAGTTAAACAGGTCCAGTCAGCACAATGCTGTGTGTGTGTGTGTGTGTGTGCGTGCGTGTGTGTGTGTGTGTGTGTACCGACAGGCAGGCAACACTGGTGTCAAGGGATGGGCTGTACATTTTCCAAGGGTAATGGAAGGAGGAAGAGCGGTCTCGGCTTTCCTCTGTGTTGCGGTATGGAGCATAGGGGTCAGGAGTTTTACTTTTTCACATATTTTTGGTCCCTACGTTTTTACAGGTCAGGTCAAACAGCAGCAGTGTCATAATGAAGGATTACATGTATATTTGGAGCTGACAGATTACATGGGACTAAAACAATTTAACATGAGACTATGAGATGGCATTTTGGTCCACAAATAAACTGTAAGGAGGCTCCTGTAGTCGTCCTAATATTATGTTGACTATGTGGCATCTCAAACCCCCCCCCCCCTTCAACTGTGACCATTATAAGTAATTGTTCTGTATGTAATTACAGGTATCATTATTTCTACTTAATCACATCTATTATGTTCTCTAACCACAAAAGACACGCAGAAGTTAATGATCGTTTTATAGGGGAATGAATGTTCCACTCCGTAAGAGCTATCATGGTGGCTTACTGTACTCTCAATTAATGTGGTCCTCCCTGCTGCTGAGTCAGTCAGATTGAATCACAGTTTGGGTTCTGACCAGGAAGTAAGTGTGTGTGTTCAGTAGCGGTAATGGCTGGAATTAGCCGCCTATAGCAGGAATCTGACTCAGTCACTGACTGAGATGGCTTCATAGGTTAAACAGGACAACATAATGTGTTGTAGTTTACACTGTCTTCTTGAGGACAAAGAATAAGAGTTTGGTTTTGTACAACAACACCGTCAGGAATGTTTTTTTTCAGTTTTGATTTAATATAATATATTTTTTTAATTGTTTGTATTTTTTTAGTCAATTAGCAGACACTCTTATCCAGAGTGACTTACAGGAGCAATTAGGGTTAAGTGCCTTGCTCAAGGGCACATCGACAGATTTTTCACCTAGTCGGCTCGGGGATTAGAACCAGCGACCTATCGGTTACAGGCACAACGCTCTTAACCACTAAGCTACCTGCCG
Source organism: Coregonus clupeaformis (assembly GCF_020615455.1). Lineage (NCBI taxonomy): Eukaryota > Metazoa > Chordata > Actinopteri > Salmoniformes > Salmonidae > Coregonus > Coregonus clupeaformis. The sequence continues at coordinate 1,383,662 of NW_025533460.1, read as the reverse complement.
CCCCATTTGAATTTTAATGTCATGATGTGATTTGGCATCACAGATCTCGACACTGACGGCAAGAGGTTCTGCAACATGACACGTTACATGTTAGGTGATGACCTTACATCAGTGCATGGGTATGGCTCTGACATTGGCTCACACAAAAATTGAATCCCTGACCCTTCAGCTGTGTCTGAGCTGGATTTACACAAAAAATAACTACATATATTTAAAATCTTTATTTGGGGATAAACCTCAATAAGAGAAGTTAAAACTCAAGTTTAAAAAAACAGACTCAGTCAGCGAAGAGTTAAACCTTTTCCCAAATGTATCATTTTCTGGTTTCCTGGGGTATTTCCCCCCCCCTCTGCCTCAGTCTCTCTCTCCTGGTCTTGATGGGGGGTGGGCTAGTTCCTACATGCAGAGTTTTTCTAACTGCTAACATCTGGGAGAGCTTGATCACTCTCACTTAGCACAGACTAGAGGGAAGGATTGCAGACTGATTCCAGCTACAGGACTCTCTCTCCCTGCCTGCCACCTCCCCACTACGCCTTGTTTCGTCTCGCTCTCACAGGTTTCACCACTTCTCTTTTCACAAAACGGGGAACAAACTTTTCATTGTCTGCTGCTCCTTTTCTTTTGTACTTATTGTACTCCAGCTGCTCTCACAAAGAGAGTTATTGGGTGTCCTACTGTCTTTGTGTGTTTTCTGTCAGCTTTGGGTTTCTCTCCCTTCTTTCCCTTCGTTCAGTCCTCCCTTCTTCTGCTCTGCTTTTTTTCCATGTGTTTCCATCTAGTTTCTGTCACATCCTTTGTTGGTGGAACATGACTTGATGTATTTTGCAGGTTAGGTTTGTTGGAGTTGCTTGGTTGTGGTGTGTGTGTGGTCAATGCGATGACATTGGGAAGTCATGTCAGCTTTTTATATCTCTCTCAAGTTTGTGTGGACGGCCACTGCTATATGGTTGACCATCACGTTGAAGGGAAAAGTCAGGTTTGTTCTTTGTTAGGGAGTACTGCTTGGGGCTTGTGTTATGGATGTCCTTTTACCACTTAGAATACATATTGTTTCTCTTCTTCATGGGTGTGAACCATGTGATTTAGATGGTTTGTATTGAGTTGGGCTCTGTTTGCCATAGCCCAGTGCGGTTCCATGACAGGAACATCGAGTTCCCCATGTAAACTTAACTTTATTAGTTCATTAGTTGACTCTGTTCTGCTTTCAAAGGGCCATATTGTTTCACATACCTTTCAGAACTTCCCCATATTACACAGACCGTTTACAAGCTGGCATTCATTTCCATATCTTCTAGTGAAAATCAAAGTCATGGACATCACACAGTGGAGTATTGTTGTCCCCTAATAGTTCAGCTTGCTGCTCAGTGTCAGTTATGAGTTGGGAGCTTCATGGATGGTTGAGCCTATATGCCGAGCAGAGAACCCTCCCTGTACCTTCAGGAAAAGATGATGTAGGTTGCCCCAGAATGGAATGCGGTTGGGAAAGAGGTCTCCATGTTCAGTGCAGCTCTCTCTCCATCTTGAGCGAAGACTTTGTCTGCCTCTGTAGAGTTGATTGTGCAGCAGCTGATGGTTGCCTGCTCTGACTTCAGCTACCAGCCAGCTACTGTGACAACATATCCTCTCTCCTGGACCAACTCTGCTTATCTAATTTGTATTTTCTTCCACGTCAGTAACTACTGCTGTCCACAAAGTATTTTCCCACTGTGGCCTCAGTAAGAAAGTTATGAGCTTTTGATTTTTCCTGTGTTATTTCCTGTTCATTTGGTTGCAGTCTGGGTGCTTGGAATTGGATTATATAATACAGGACATGATTGACTGGTAGATGTAGAATGTAGGAAGCAACTGGTGATGAGTATTTAGTTGGTATTTGTTTCGTTCCAGCTTGTTTGGTCATTTGATCCCACACAGTTGAAAAATGAGACTGACTATTTGTATTATTAACTGTTAGAAATTGGTACCGTATTTGTCATACAAGACTACTCCTACACACAATTACCTCTGTACAGTTTATATGGTTAACCTTTCAGTCGATATTACCTTTTTCAGGACAACTTCAAGACATTCTTCCAGTTGACCATTCACTAATCTGCTCTCCTCTCCTCTTCTTCCTGTCAGTCAGTGGAGAGCCTGCCGCCCACCCTGCGTTCAGGGAACCTGAGTGTTCTGAAGAAGCGCTGGGAGCAGCCAGGTCCTCGCCAAGACAGACCCGCCCCGCTATCCGCCGGCCCACCCCGCACCCGCCTCTCCCCCCCTGCCGTACCAAAACCAACCCCCCCGACCGAGCACCTTCCCCCAGCCAAGTCCCCGGGATCCCTGAGCACTCAGGGTGGTCAAAGCACAGCCGTCAGCCGCTTCCAGTATCCAGCAGCAGCAGCTATAGCCGAGGAGGGACAGAGAGGGATGGAGAAGAAAGCGCAGCAGCCAAGCGAGCGAGTGGAGGAGGAAGAGCTGATGCAGGTAGAAGAGAAGGTGGTGCCACCCAGCCCCTGCACACCCATTGAGAAACCCAGCGTGCCTCTCAACAGCCTGAAGATAATGTTTGAGAAGGGAGAGGGCACCAAGGGAAAGGTAAGACTGATAAGACACACATACACTGTGGGTATGTATCCATCTACACAGTATCTCTCCCTCTCTCTCTCCTCTAATGATACTTCTCTCGCTCTGTCGCTTGGCATCTTCCTCAACATGTAGCTGCGCTGTATAGTTGTGGGGTCAGGTCAGTCATCTGTGTGTGTGTGATTGGTTAGCCCCCTGTATCCAGCTGGGATGCAGCTGAACTCCTGATCTGTTGTTGCACAGCCAGACATTTTAATGCTTCCTTTGGACTGTAGTCATGCTAGCAGTCACATGCCTTGGTACCTGATGCACCCGTGCTTTTCAAAAAGCCCTGTCTCAAGACTTCATAAGGCACACCAAAGACCACTGTCTGTCTCAGTGCACATCACTAAGTACAGACAGAACACCCATTCACTGAGACTTCAACACACACACACACTCACTTAGTGGAAACTTGCTAAAACTAGCTTACCTAATCACACAAGAGGCTCTCAAACGTGCATACACACACTGACTTGACAGAGACACCCCCAGTTGAGAAGTTCAATGCTTTGCGCAAGACACACTCAGAGGGAGGTTCTCCTGTGGCTCCTCAGATATTATCATAGATAAGTCACTCATTAGTGGCCATGTTTAATAGCCCAAATTCAAGAAGGTACCCACATTCCTCCTTGTCTTTCTTTTCAAAGACCCACCTTTAGAATTCTCCTTCCCTCTTTCCCTCTCTGTGTCCTGTCATTCTCCTTCAGTTAGGTATTCACCCCCCATGGCCCCCAACCTACCTCTCTGTCAGCATCACACAAGATTACACTCCACTTCTGGACACAGCTGCTCCTCCTATTTTTCAGTTTCCTGTTTCCTCTCAAATGTTCTTGTCTTATAAATGTTTAGTAAAACTTTGGGGTGTGACTCTGAGACAATAGTACTTTGTATAAATCATATTACTGTGAGAATAGTGTCTTGTATTCCTGGTGGTCTCTGGTTACCCTGGCTTAGCCAACAGTGTTGAAGCATGGTCCAGGTGGGAGAGCAAGGCTGGGGAGTCCGACTCGTACTGGAGTGAGTCGCCACCACGCTTTGGTGTTCATCTCTTTAAGTGTGTTCATGATGACCACTAGTCTAAGACCTAGGCGTACATGTTGGAATTTCCCCCAGTGTCTCCTTAGGGAGACTGGTCTGAGAACAGTGGTAGTCTTGTAGTCTTTGTTCTCTCAGCCAGTCAGTCAGATGAGGCCTGCCAAAATGGCCATGCTTCTGGACTTGAGGGGAGTGACGGTAGGAGGGCCTCGATTCGTCTTGGTCTGAGAGCTGTGCTTGGTGTGTGTGTGTTTCCTTAATACACATACGCACAAAAGCCTTAATTGCTACCCCAGTGCATTTCAGCTGACTACACCCCGTCTCCAGGTGTACCCACACGGACTTGTGCTCCATCTCACTCACGCACACACACATTAGTGCCCCCCACCCCTCCCCTATAGCTCAGTGCCTGCTCTAGGCTGATGTCATCTTACAGCAGTGATGATGTCATGGGAGTGTTATGCACACGCTCCTTACACCCCAATCACTGGAGGCCTACAAACCCTGCTCCTACAAAACACACACTCCTTTCTCTCTCTGTCTCTCTCTCTCTCTCTCTCTCTCTCTCTCTCTCTCCCAATCACTGGAGGCATACAAACCCTGCTCCTACAGAACACACACTCTCTCTCTCTCTCTCTCTCTCTCTCTCTCTCTCTCTCTCTCTCTCTCTCCAATCAAAAAGTCACAGTACGTTCTCTTGCTCTCTCCTTCCCTCTCTCTCCTTAGTTCTACGCCTCTTTTTCAGTTTTTCTTTCGCTTTATTACCTCACCCTCACCTCAAATGGGCTACACTCATTGTTTCTAGTTCTCTTTTAATCTCTATATTCACCCTTTCTCTTTGTATCTACTGTTTTTCGATCAGCCCTGGGGTGTAAAGGCATCCGCATGCTTCCCATCCGGAACAGTTCGTGCATAATATTATGACGACATTTTGTGTGGTATGGGTTTTTCCGTCCCTTCATCGGTGATTGGTCAACAGTAGGGATTTTTCAATAAAGTGTTTGTTGTCATTCAACAAGAGACAACTTGTTTTAATGCACATTTTTTCACCGGGTTCGGCTTGGTGCCAGCCGAACCGAAGCATGCTGACGCCTTAACTGTATGAGCTAGGATGTTGCTATCAGTCCATCTGAATAGCTGTAATGGAGCCTAGGCATAAAAGGTTGAGATGGAACAGATACAGCTGGGCTCTGTTCACTGCCTGGCTGTCCCCTAAATAAACCACCCTATACTGCCACTGGCATTAGTCTTATCTCTATTACCATAGTATTCAAAACATAGGTACCTTTGTTTTTTTTTTGCATAGTTTATATATATTTATTTATTTATTACACCATTATTTTATGATTATAGTTACCTAGTTAGACCCAGACCAGTTGGACATGCAAAGAAGTTACAGTTTGAGACTATAGCACTTTGGATAGACTACATGACACCTGCTTGAAAAACGTAGGAGCTTTAGCCTGTTAAGTTGTGTAGATTTAGGAACATGCTTGTCCTCTCTCTAAAATGACTGATGCCTCTTTGCTTGGTTGTTGTTTTGGTCTATTAGCCCAACATTTAGTTATTGGCACATAGTTTGGATTGCAATGGAATCAGGTGTTTCTTCCTCAAACTGTCCTCCTCAGTAAACTATAGGCCATATCATTGTCCTCTGCTCTTACATAACATATTTTCAAAGACCCACCTTTTGGAATTCTCCTTCCCTCTTTCCCTCTAATTTCTTTACACGGAGGGAGAGTGCATGATGCTCGTGAACTTGCACGTCCAATGTAATGTACGTGGTAACAATGAGTCGAAATCCACGACTTAGCCTAATTATTGTTTTCTGACACATTCATTCATTTTCTTTTGCATGTTTCACATAGCCAGACACGCGGAGTCGTGGCGCATAGTAGGCTATTTACTGTGCGTTGATTGACAACTGAACAGCAAGTGTTGACTAGTTTATAAAAGGGGTCGAACTGACTGAATAAAGTCGATCTCCTATATCCCTTTGTCATTCATAAATCATGCAACGTGATATATGTCCATGGTATCGCATCGGCACAAGTAAACCAAAGGATTTCCTAGGTTTCCTTTCCTAGGATGTCGGGGCCAGAGTATGTGAGTGGAGTTGAGCGGTCGGAAATCCCGCTCATCACTCATGCTAAGAACCGCTCCTCGCTCACAGGAAAAAAAACTGCCGCTCCAAATTCGCTCCATTGATTAAAATCACAATTTAACCAACAACCATCTATTTTTGTGAGTACCTGGACCTACAATTTGGTTTTGAAGCATTGAAACCAAACCATATGATTTGAATGAAAAATATTTGAATAAACATCAGGAAAAGGTGACTAAGAAGCGCTCAACATTTCAAATGGGCTGCATGTCGTATTAAACAACGTGACTGACCGGCTCGATTCGGTCTTATGTAGCAAAATTTGAAAAGGTGTTTATTACATTGGATAAAAGTAGAGACTAGAAAATGGTATATCATACACTACAGTTGAGGAACAATGGGAAAGTAATTCTGCTTTGAAAGTTGATCAACTTGTAATCTCACTTTTGAGAAAATTGCCTTTTGAATGTTTTGGTACAGCTACTGAGAGCTCTTCTTTGTCTACACACATTCAGCATCGTTCACACCCTCTTAAGCTTTAGCCCCACCCATCTCTTTAAGGGTTGATCTGAGCGTTCTGTCCTAACAACAGCAGTCAAGCACCCAAGCTAACTGGCTAACATTAGCTAGCTTGCTAGCTACTTCCAGACAAATGAGAGAACAGCTCACTCTGACCATTTTACTCGCCCTAGCAGAGCTGGTTAGGCTGTTTCTATGTTATCCAGAGCATTGGTGGCTGCAACTGTGCTGCTGGCAATCATTTACTATTTTTTGCCAACGTTTACTGACACCGGCCATATTCAACGGGTGTTGCGCTTTCGTAAATCCGTCAGTTATTCTGCACTCTGGCACACTCAGACGAGAGTGTGCTGAAATCGGAGTAGATAGCCAAAGCGAATTTACTAGCTACGTCTATCAACAGCTGTCGTGTCGCAGTGACATCATGAACATTTTATTGAAATGGATACTTGCATAGTGGAGTCTTTTGTTTAGACATGTAGCTTGCTAGCTAAACAATTAAACATAATCCCAACTCATGACGTTACTACCCTGCATGAATTTGCAGGTAGCTAACCAAACAGGTTCAATGTTAGCTAGCTAACATTAGGCTATAACTAGCAAAGCAAATGGCTCTGAGATACGAATAATATTACTACACAGATCATACACGTAACGTTAGCTAGCGAGCCAGCCAGCCAGCTAACGTTAGCTAGCTAGCTAACAGTCACTTTAACTTGAAATGAAAATGACTTTCTGACTAAATTAGAAATATAAATATAAAATGTAGCTAGCTAGACTATCTTACCAGTGTACATGGATGGACGCTTCTCCCTCTGTCACAGATGCCATGGTTGCCCTTAGTTTGAGATGTCATCCGGAGACAGGTGTTTTCTCCATCTCCTTAGCTATCATAACCTAATTCCACTGATTTCAAAACTCGGTCCTCCAGAAAGTGGAGAGCAACACTTATGCAGTTCTACTACGCAATATATATTTTTTAAAGCATTAGACAGGATTAGCTACACATGCTGACCAGCTCAAATAGACAGGTGCGTGCTACATGGCAGGCCAATCCAAACTCATCTCTCGGCATGTCCAGCCCACTCAATTATGGCTAGCGGGAAGGTTGCTGTCTTTTTCTGTGGCTAAACCAACTAGGCTCGTAATTTAACAATTGTATTCGTATTTACAGATGGCATACAAGTTTGTTATTAAGGTACATGAAAGTTCACATTTATGCAAAAAAACACATTTTGATATATTTTTTTTAAGTTTACGTTCAAATGGCTCTCCTGTGAAGTAGTGACGTGCGACATACGCCTAGTTTCCTGAAATGAGTCAAATTTACAGTGGGGAAAAAAAGAATTTAGTCAGCCACCAATTGTGCAAGTTCTCCCACTTAAAAAGATGAGAGAGGCCTGTAATTTTCATCATAGGTACACGTCAACTATGACAGACAAATTGATAAAAAAAATCCAGAAAATCACATTGTAGGATTTTTTATGAATTTATTTGCAAATGATGGTGGAAAATAAGTATTTGGTCACCTACAAACAAGCAAGATTACTGGCTCTCACAGACCTGTAACTTCTTCTTTAAGAGGCTCCTCTGTCCTCCACTCATTACCTGTATTAATGGCACCTGTTTGAACTTGTTATCAGTATAAAAGACACCTGTCCACAACCTCAAACAGTCACACTCCAAACTCCACTATGGCCAAGACCAAAGAGCTGTCAAAGGACACCAGAAACAAAATTGTAGACCTGCACCAGGCTGGGAAGACTGAATCTGCAATAGGTAAGCAGCTTGGTTTGAAGAAATCAACTGTGGGAGCAATTATTAGGAAATGGAAGACATACAAGACCACTGATAATCTCCCTTGATCTGGGGCTCCACGCAAGATCTCACCCCGTGGGGTCAAAATGATCACAAGAACGGTGAGCAAAAATCCCAGAACCACACGGGGGGACCTAGTGAATGACCTGCAGAGAGCTGGGACCAAAGTAACAAAGCCTACCATCAGTAACACACTACGCCGCCAGGGACTCAAATCCCTGCAGTGCCAGACGTGTCCCCCTGCTTAAGCCAGTACATGTCCAGGCCCGTCTGAAGTTTGCTAGAGTGCATTTGGATGATCCAGAAGAGGATTGGGAGAATGTCATATGGTCAGATGAAACCAAAATAGAACTTTTTGGTAAAAACTCAACTCGTCGTGTTTGGAGGACAAAGAATGCTGAGTTGCATCCAAAGAACACCATACCTACTGTGAAGCATGGGGGTCGAAACATCATGCTTTGGGGCTGTTTTTCTGCAAAGGGACCAGGACGACTGATCCGTGTAAAGGAAAGAATGAATGGGGCCATGTATCGTGAGATTTTGAGTGAAAACCTCCTTCCATCAGCAAGGGCATTGAAGATGAAACATGGCTGGGTCTTTCAGCATGACAATGATCCCAAACACACCGCCCGGGCAACGAAGGAGTGGCTTCGTAAGAAGCATTTCAAGGTCCTGGAGTGGCCTAGCCAGTGTCCAGATCTCAACCCCATAGAAAATCTTTGGAGGGAGTTGAAAGTCCGTGTTGCCCAGCGACAGCCCCAAAACATCACTGCTCTAGAGGAGATCTGCATGGAGGAATGGGCCAAAATACCAGCAACAGTGTGTGAAAACCTTGTGAAGACTTACAGAAAACGTTTGACCTGTGTCATTGCCAACAAAGGGTATATAACAAAGTATTGAGAAACTTTTGTTATTGACCAAATACTTATTTTCCACCATAATGTGCAAATAAATTCATTAAAAATCCTACAATGTGATTTTCTGGAATTTTTTTTCTGATTTTGTCTGTCATAGTTGACGTGTACCTATGATGAAAATTACAGGCCTCTCTCATCTTTTTAAGTGGGAGAACTTGCACAATTGGTGGCTGACTAAATAATTTTTTTCCCCACTGTATAAACACTCTAAATAGGTCAAGAGCCAGACAGGTAGCCTAAGAAGGAATGAGAATGAATTATTTAGGCTATAGCCTACAAAGAAATACATTTAAGAAGCATTTGTGAGTGCGACACACTAGGCTGGCAGGGACATTAAGCTCTCAGGATTTAAACAACATTTTGTTGTATTAAGTCATTATAGTCTATAAATTGCACAAATAGGCTGTGACTTACCTAAAATTAAATGAAAAATGCCTTTGAATTCATTTTTAGAAACACGTCTGACTTCAGGCTCATGCAATGGTGCCTGGAGAGCAGGCCAACAGCGGAGAATACAGTACCCTCTCCGCACTTGCAGAGCTACTGGGGATGCTAAACACCCTTCGGGCCACTCTTGTCAGGCTGGGCATGATGCATAGTTGTTTTTGTATTTTTCTGTAGGTAGGCCTAAAGGATTTGAGGTAAAATAACCCTATCAAAACAGAAAGCTCATTGAAAGAGGCAATATGCCAGGCCTATTGGGCCAAAATCAATGATGGCCTATTGCATAGATAATAGAACGTAAATGAACGAAACTTTTAAGAGATCTGTTTTTTTGTTTGTAAATACTTTGCTACAATGACACTTAGCTTGCTAACCACCTCGCTCCTTTCTGTTAGCATGTGCACGTAGTACACCATCATACTTTCGGGATACAGGTCTTTTCAGATTCCGCGATGACTAATTGTGGACACTACATCATAACACTCCCTCTCTTGCTCTTGGTCCTAATCTTTGTAAGTCACCTTGGTTTTTCACCTGTGTGTTTTATCAGTTTCTTTATGAAAATATTTATCATACTTGATGACAGTAGCTAAAGCAAGGGGCTATAGCAGCACACAAGTAGACTACAAATGCATGCTGGGCCGGGCATGCCCTGAGCTCGTGAAGTGAGCTCTACTGGAGCGAAATTGGAGCGGGCGAGAAGGCCGACGCTCCAGCCTTTGGGAAACTCGCTCGACACTCCAGTCAAATTGGGCACGCTCCACTCCTTGCTCCGCTCCAGCTCCGCTCCAGCTCCGCTCCGCTCCGCTCCGCTCCGCTCACATACTCTGGTCGGGGCTTGGCAGACAGTGACGCTAATGCCTAGATTAGATCGACAGCATCATTGCATTTTGGTACACCAGAAGTACATTCATTTCTAATGGAATGTTGCATTTGTCTTGCAGCATTGTGTTGCAGAGACAGCTGCAGTGGGTTCTGTGTGGTGCACACATTGGATTTATCCAATGTATGCATCAAATTGTATACGTAGACTTGACAGAAATAGTAGCAAAAGGTGAATGTTGAACTTTTGTTGCTCACATATTCAGTAAACATTTTGGATTAGCCTACATAATGAAAAAAGTTTGGCTGCAGAATTTATTATGCAGCATTGATGCAATGAATCTGTCGGTCTGATCGAGGCGTAAAGTGAGTGACTCTCCTCTAGTCAGTCAGTGTAGCCTACCGAATCGCATCGGAGAGATCCATTCATTTGGCTCCCTAATTTGCATAGGCTACCGGTAGGCCTAGGACTTTTTGGCGATTATCTGCAGATAAATTATGAAAACATTTGATGAAGATGGTGAATCATCACTGCAGGGACAAAAGGTAGTGGAGAGCCTAATTCTGATCCAAATATTACAATTAGGCGATGATGCTAATGAAAGGTATTCTGGTAGATGGAAACGTTTTCCCCAAAACCTTCTCAATTAAAAGTTAACTACAAAGTAGCCTATGCTTACCTAGCAGAATGATATCATGATTATTTTAATCAATCCAGTGGGTATTTGTTTAGCAAACTCTACCATCATGTGTGCTACAAAACCCCCGATAAACAACAGCCTCTTGCTAGGATGCGCTCTTGAATTAAAGGGTAAGGGATGGATCGAAATTGACAGAATGATTACCGTGAGGAAAATGGGGAAGGGTCATGCTTTTTTCCATTTCAGTCAAGGGGAGGGTTTAGTATTTTTTTTTAATCTAGCCCAGGGGAGGATCATGTAATTTGTAATTGATGAAATTTCTATATTTCTCAGTGTTTAAGATTAAGTTGCTTATTAGGCTATATATCGATGTATGCCCAATTCCCCCCCTCATCTCTGGTTCTCCGCTGGACACACAATATCAAGTGCGCCTATAGTGTGGTCTCAATCAATCTAAGATAGCTGCTTTTATGGTGTAAATAAAACTAGGCTGCATTACACACTGCAATGGATATTCCAACCCTGAGCCCCAGACTGCTCTGCTCTTGCTGATCAAAAACGTTTTTGTGTGCTGTCAAACCAATGGCTGTACTGTCTAGGGTACGCTGGCAGTTCAGGAGGAGAGTCAAAGGCTTCTTCCGAAAATCATTTTGATTAGGCCTTGTCCAAAAAATGCGTGGACTAGCCTATGTTCTGTTCAGTTGGGGAAGGAGAGCGTGAAGATGAGAAGGAGGACCGGAGGTCAACTTTGATAGCTTGCTACTACTATAATAGATTTGATTAAAAACAATATGTTTCTTGCCCGTGATATATTTATCAGAGTTATTGACCTCACAATAAGCCAGATTCCAGTAACTTACATTGTGGTCCTGAAACTTGAAGCAGCAGCCGCAGCACAGTCAATCGGAAATAAGACAGCTCATGGTGCTGAAAGTAGGCAAATTTGAGTAGGCATAATTCATTTTAACAGTCTTCATTTCAATTAGACTTTACTAACAACAAGAGGGCTTTGTGTTGGAGCCTATTTCTTCCTATTTAAGAAATAAGAGGTAGGCATACCTGTTTGACAGATTAAATTAGGCTATAGGCTGCTATATCCATAGATTTGTTGGTCAATTCCTCCACCCACCATGGACTCTTTAAATAGCCTACCTCCATGTCAGTGAAGGGCTGTTAAGTTAAAACCAAGACTCGAATTGAGGGGGTATGAGAGGGTATGCCATAGGCTTACTTTTTTATTAAAGAAAATGGCAAAAAGCACAGGCCTACCCCTTGTTAGCTTAAGATTTTGAAGAAAATAACACTAATTTGATTGATAAAATAACAGCGCTTTGGTCCACGATGCTTTATGCTAGAACCCACGTGTAAAATACTAGGGAAAGACTCCGATACATATGGGGATATCATTGTTTCCTTTCTTTAACATTCAGAGGCTGAGCTACAACCTTCTATAGCCGAAGAGCCAAAAAATTGACTTTGCTTGGGAAGTAATCTAATTCTGTCACTATCAATTGATTAAGCTATTAACTTTCTGTACAATAGAAGATGTTTAAACCCAAACAGCTTGCAGGGAAACACTTGTGACCTTCTCTCATTGGGTTCATCCACAGAAGAAGAGTAGCCAGCAGTTAAAGCTTAAATGTTTCTGCGTCGGTAGGCCTACTCTGTCTGGGGTGGAAGGGTAGGCCTAACCTTTGAAATTACCATGCTCAAAGTTTTGTTGCAAATAAGACGCACTGATTTGACATTGGAGAAGTATGATAAGATGAACACATAGGCCTATTTCTCTGTCCATTCTTAGCCTGTCATTTCAGAAATGTGTGTGGTATTAAAAAGATTTTGCTAATATGTAAAATGATGTAGAATTGCATGAAATGTTTATAATAGGCAATTTTATTCTCGGAAATACAATGATAGGTTCATGCAATGCTTTTAATATAAAGGAGATCTTTCTACCCCTATTCTTGTCCATGGTGGTCTGCAAACCCACATCATTCTGGCCCGCAGCCCTGTGTGCTATCAAAATTCCTGCGTTGCCATGTAATGCTTACAGGACAAAGAACATTTTCTAAAACTGCATATCTAAGGCTCTGGTCTGTCCAAGAAGTGAGGGTAAACGGTAGACTTGTTCTCTGCAATCCACTTTGTTTTAAATATTATTTTGGGTATCGGGGAGTTTTTGTTTTGTTTTGTTCAGGGTTTAGGTCAAATATACACTGCTGAAAAAAATAAAGGGAACACTTAAACAACACAATGTAACTCCAAGTCAATCACACTTCTGTGAAATCAAACTGTCCACTTAGGAAGCAACACTGATTGACAATACATTTCACATGATGTTGTGCAAATGGAATAGACAACAGGTGGAGATTATAAGCAATTAGCAGGACACCCCCAATAAAGGACTGGTTTTGCAGTTGGTGACCACAGACCACTTCTCAGTTCCTATGCTTCCTGGCTGATGTTTTGGTCACTTTTGAATGCTGGCGGTGCTTTCACTCTAGTGGTAGCATGAGACGGAGTCTACAACCCACACAAGTGGCTCAGGTAGTGCAGCTCATCTAGGATGGTACATCAATGCGAGCTGTGGGAAGAAGGTTTGCTGTGTCTGTCAGCGTAGTGTCCAGAGCATGGAGGCGCTACCAGGAGACAGGCCAGTACATCAGGAGATGTGGAGGAGGCCGTAGGAGGGCAACAACCCAGCAGCAGGACTGCTACCTCCGCCTTTGTGCAAGGAGGAGCAGGAGGAGCACTGCCAGAGCCCTGCAAAATGACCTCCAGCAGGCCACAAATGTGCATGTGTCTGCTTAAACGGTCAGAAACAGACTCCATGAGGGTGGTATGAGGGCCCGACGTCCACAGGTGGGGGTAGTGCTTACAGCCCAACACCGTGCAGGACGTTTGGCATTTGCCAGAGAACACCAAGATTGGCAAATTCGCCACTGGCACCCTGTGCTCTTCACAGATGAAAGCAGGTTCACACTGAGCACATGTGACAGACGTGACAGAGTCTGGAGACGCCGTGGAGAACGTTCTGCTGCCTGCAACATCCTCCAGCATGACCGGTTTGGCGGTGGGTCAGTCATGGTGTGGGGTGGCATTTCTTTGGGGGCCGCACAGCCCTCCATGTGCTCGCCAGAGGTAGCCTGACTGCCATTAGTTACCGAGATGAGATCCTCAGACCCCTTGTGAGACCATATGCTGGTGCGGTTGGCCCTGGGTTCCTCCTAATGCAAGAAAATGCTAGACCTCATGTGGCTGGAGTGTGTCAGCAGTTCCTGCAAGAGGAAGGCATTGATGCTATGGACTGGCCCGCCCGTTCCCCAGACCTGAATCCAATTGAGCACATCTGGGACATCATGTCTCGCTCCATCCACCAATGCCACGTTGCACCACAGACTGTCCAGGAGTTGGCGGATGCTTTAGTCCAGGTCTGTGAAGAGATCCCTCAGGAGACCATCCGCCACCTCATCAGGAGCATGCCCAGGCGTTGTAGGGAAGTCATACAGGCACGTGGAGGCCACACACACTACTGAGCCTCATTTTGACTTGTTTTAAGGACATTACATCAAAGTTGGATCAGCCTGTAGTGTGGTTTTCCACTTTAATTTTGAGGGTGACTCCAAATCCAGACCTCCATGGGTTGATACATTTGATTTCCATTGATAATTTTTGTGTGATTTTGTTGTCAGCACATTCAACTATGTATGCTCAGCTGGTAGAGCACGGCGCTTGTAACGCCAAGGTAGTGGGTTCGATCCCCGGGACCACCCATACACAAAAAAAATGTATGCACGCATGACTGTAAGTCGCTTTGGATAAAAGCGTCTGCTAAATGGCATATTATTATTATTTATTATTATTTAAAAAAAAGTATTTAATAAGATTATTTCATTCATTCAGATCTAGGATGTGTTATTTTAGTGTTCCCTTTTATTTTTTTGAGCAGTGTATTTTGCTGAAGGGAGGGCCATCCATTTTCATTTCAGAGAGGTCTAATTTTCTCCATGTAACCCTTACTATACTGAACAAAAATATAAACGCAACATGCAATAATTTCAACAATTTTACTGAGATACAGTCAATTTAAATAAATTCTTATGGTTGAGAAATGAACATTAAATTATCTGATAACAGCTCTGGTGGACATTCCTGCAGTCAGCATGCCAATTGCACGCTCCATCAAAACTTGAGACATCTGTAGCATTGTGTTGTGTGGCAAAACTGTACATTTCAGAGTGGCCTTTTATTGTCCCCAGCACAAGGTGCACCTGTGTAATGATCATGCTGTTTAATCAGCTTCTTGATATGCCACACCTTCAGATGAATGGATTATCTTGGCAAAGGAGAAATGCACACTAACAGGGATGTAAACAAATGTGCGCACAGAATTGGAGAGAAATAAGCTTTTTGTGCATATGGAAAATGTATGGGATCTTTTATTTCAACTCACGAAACATGGGACCATAAATAACTACACCCAAAAATCTAAAATTCTCTGATTTTTCCCAGAGCTCAAAAGTGGTCTCCTGATGTGGTTTAAGCATTGTTGTGGACTTAGAACATCCAACTTTGTTGATTTTCTATTTTTTTGAAGTGTGATTTTTGAGAGTGAAAACCTAAGAAGAAACTAGGAAAACTGGAAAAACAAAACCTTTTATTTTAATTTTCAAGATAATGTTGGCTATTTCATTTTTCTGTTTTAATAAAATACATAATTTGAAGAACAAACATCATTGTAGCAATTCATATCTTGCAAACTGTGAATAAGACTTTAATCTCAAGAGAAGACAGGTTAAAGGTTTCATGTTCTCTTAGGTAGAAAATAGTCCTAATCATTATAGGCCTAGACCTAAACAATATCCAAAACAACTAACAATACACTGAATTCATACATTTTCAGTGATTTAAATTGTAATGTCATGTCTTTCTACACAATACCCTTTTGCACAAACTATTTTGACCTATCGCTGCTGCTACCGCTTATTGTCTATCCTCCTGTTGCCTAGTGACTTTGCCCCTGCCTGTATTTGCATGTCTGCCCCGGTAGCCTCATTCCCCTGCATATCAACTCAGTGCTTGTGCCGGTGTATATAGCCAAGTTATTGTTACTCATTGTGTTTATTCATCGTGTTATTATTTTTACGTTATTTTTCTCTCTGCATCGTTGGGAGGGGCCTGTAAAGGCCACACATACAGCATTTGCAAACACATGCACACTGCACACACATACAGTACATTTTAATATTGTCCTTTTGCTGTATTCTCGATTTTGTATTGTAGATATGTCATGGTAGAGTAGTGTGTAATACTGTGCTGTGTTATGTATTGTTTTATTGTATGTAGCAGCAGCTAATGGGGATCCAGAATAAATACAAAAATAAATACAAAAGTAAGCATTTCCCTGTTAGTCTGTTGTTTACTAAGCATGTGACAAATACAATTAGATTTGAATACTACAACAAAGTTTTCCAATCTGGGAGGTAAACTCGATAAGGTGTTCAATAATTTTGCTGTGTATTTCAGATGGAATCAAGGCATTAGAATGTACCAGAGGCCACCAAGATCAAATCAAATCACATCAAATCAAATTGTATTGGTCACATGCGCCGAATACAACAGGTGCAGACATTACAGTGAAATGCTTACTTACAATTATTTTCCATGATGAAATGCTTACTGACAATTTTGAGGGCCTTCCTCTGACACCGCCTGGTATAGAGGTCCTGGATGGCAGGAAGCTTGGCCCCAGTGATGTACTGGGCCGTACGCACTACCCTCTGTAGTGCCTTGCGGTCGGAGGCCAAGCAGTTGCCATACCAGGCGGTGATGCAACCAGTCAGGATGCTCTCGATGGTGCAGCTGTAGAATTTTTTGAGGATCTGAGGACCCATGCCAAATCTTTTCAGTCTCCTGAGGGGGAATAGGCTTTGATAGAGATAGAGCTCCTTTGGCAACAGAAAGACCCTTCTTCCCAACCCATCTGTTGTGACCCTTCTCCCTGTTGTGACCCTTCTCCCCAGCCCATCTGTACTTACAATCTTAGGGAATTATGACTGGGCGTCTTCAGTGTTTTGTAGGTTAAGGGGTGTGTGATTTAAGTGTGTATAGCCTACTGGTGTGGAGGCTGGGTGTGTGTGCATATTAGTGGGTAGAGTGGCTGTGTCATGGTGGAGTTGGTGGGGGGACAGACAGTCCTGTCTGACAATGGCTCTGGCTCTTGAGCTTATTAGGGGATGAACACTGTGTACACGTGTCCGCACCCATACAGTATGTGTACATACAGTAGTGTGTGTGTGGTTAGTGGTGGTGTAGGGGGTGCATCTCCCTTGACTTTCTGGTAAGTCATTATGTGGTTCATTACACGGTTTATATCCGTTGTGTGGTGCTAGAAGTATTTTACTTCTATGAAGTTTGTCTTGTCATATTTGTTTATTTTCCATGATGAACTACATATTATGCGTAATGCTTTGTTAAAAACATACAGGATTGAGTTTAGCTGTAGAATTCATTGCATCTGCTGTCCAAAATTTGCCGAATGCAGTAAATTCACCATCTTGTTCAAGTTAGAAATGTTTCAGCAACTTGAGACAATTGAGCTTCTTATGAAATCTGATATCACCATAGATATTTGGTGATTGTTTTGGTGTTTAACTGTAAAGTGTTCCTTACTGTTATCAGTCTATCTCTTGGGCAAATTAGATTAATCACTGATGTGAATGCTTGTTATTTGATTAGGTCTAGAGCAAGGTGTGTGTGGGGGGAATAGAACATGCCCCAAATGGGTATGTGTGTTGTTTGTGTGTGCCAGTGTGAATAGGGATTTGTTTAAGAAACCATCAGTGGCTCATTGTAATGTAAAGAATATGCAGGAACTGGCTTTGATGTCGATGGGCCAAACCATTGTGAGATAAGGGAGGTGTTGGTGGGTGGTCAAGAGTGACCAATGATGGGGTGGCTTAATGTTGTCTGAGTGTAGATATGGGTAGCAAAGCAGAGGCCGACAAACTAAGGCTTAGAGATAGATGGAAGTAGAGAAAGCAGGACGACATTGTACAAGTCCTGTCTGAGGTTGTGGAATAAACTGAACCCTGACCCTTGACCCCTATGTTATCATCCAGGTGAACACGGGACTACACAGCAGCTCCTCCGAGGACATGGACCAGAGACTAGGAGGTAATGCATGAGCACACACACACTGCACTAGACCCATACAGTATAATCAAATTCTGAGGTCACAGCTGATATCACCACCACTAGGCACCAACTGACAAAGGATCCCATGCAGAGAGTGCACTCATTCTATCCATGAATGTTACAGATGAGGATGCAGGGTTTGCATTCAGACAGATTTTTTTTTATCCACGGGTGCAACATTTTACATTTTAGTCATTTAGCTGACACTCTTATCCAGAGCGACTTACAGTTAGTGCATTAATCTTAAGATAGCTAGGTGGTCACAGTCATAGTAAGTACATTTTCCCCCAATAAAGTAATTATCAGCAAAGTTGGTGCTAGTCCTGTCTGACAATGGCTCTGGCACTATCGAGAGCATCCTGACTGGTTGCATCACTGCCTGGTATGGCAACTGCTCGGCCTCCGACCGCAAGGCACTACAGAGGGTAGTGCGTACGGCCCAGTACATCACTGGGGCCAAGCTTCCTGCCATCCAGGACCTATATACCAGGCGGTGTCAGAGGAAGGCGCTAAAAATTGTCAAAGACTACAGCCACCATAGTCATAGACTGTTCTCTCTGCTACCGCACGGCAAGCGGTACCGGAGTGCCAAGTCTAGGTCCAAGAGGCTTCTAAACCGCTTCTACCCCCAAGCCATAAGACTCAATAACATCTAATCAAATGGCTACCCAGACTATTTGCATTGCCCCCCCCCACGCTGCTGCTACTCTCTGTTTATTATCTATGCATAGTCACTTGAATAACTCTACCTACATGTACATATTACCTCAATTACCTCGAATAATCGGTGCCCCCGCACATTGACTCGGTACATTGACCCGTATATAGCCTTGCTATTGTTATTTTTACTGCTGCTATTTAATTATTTGTAACTTTTATTTCGTATTATTTAATAAAAAACGTTTTTTTGATTTTTTGTTGTTGTTGGTATTCTTTCTTAAACCTGCATTGTTGGTTAAGGACTTGTAAGTAAGCATTTCACTGTAAGGTCTACACCTGTTGAATTCGGCACGTGACAAAATAAAATTAGATTTGATTTAGTAGGAAAAGACGAGTGCAGGTTTATTTATTTTTATTTTTTATTTTTTAGAAGAGCTGTGGTTGAACTGTGTGGCAGAACAGTGTGTCAATTCATTGTGAGGGCACTGTGCTCCATCTAAAAATACCAGCTTTATTTACTGAAGTCATAAACTTTTGGCAGCTTTTATATACCCTTTCCCCAGTTTTTTTTCATAGTAGCTAATGTAGGACAGTTTTTTCCCATCTTGTTTTCATAGTAGCTAATGTAGGTGTCACGGATGCCGCCGAGGCTGCTCCTCCTCCTTGCTCGGGCAGGCTTCGGCGTTCGTCGTCCCCGGAGTACTAGCTACTGCCGATCGATGTTTCGGTGTGTGTCTTGTGTTGTCTAGTTTGTACACCTGTTTCTTATTTTGTATTGATTATGTAACATATAAGTTCCCTTGTTTTATGTTTGCCTTTGTGTGTTATTGTCCTTTTGTCCTGTCGTATGTTTGGCATTGCTAGCTCGTTATTTTACGCACTCCGCGTTTTACTCCTCTAGTGTTGGAGACTTTTGTTTTTGTGCGTATTACTGGAAGTAAAGTAGTCATTCCTGATCCTCTGTGTCCTGCGCCTGACTTCACTGCCGCATACACATCACCCCAGTCTGACAGAATAACACACCACCCATGTAGTCAGCAGGACCAGCGGTGGTGACCGAGTCGCTGGAGGATCGGGTCAGCAGCCAGGACGCCATGATCCGTAGACTCGACACCGCCATGCAAGATGTGATGGACACTCTGAGCCGATGGGAAAGAGGAGGCTTGCCCACACCTCCTCCTACATTACCACCACCATCGGCCAGCCCCATCGTACCATCTCCGGAGTCCAGTGGGATTCGGCTCTCGCTCCCGAGGGCATATGATGGCACCGCAGCCGGGTGTCAGGCTTTCCTACTTCAAGTGGAACTCTACCTGGCAACCATACACCCGGCGCCCTCGGGATACGAGAGCGTCTCCGCCCTCATCTCCTGTCTATCCGGCAAGGCGTTGGAGTGGGCCAATGCCGAATGGAGGGGAATAGACGCCGCCACCATCAGCTACGCAGAGTTCTCCCGCCGCTTCAGGGCGGTTTTCGATCATCCCCCAGAGGGTAAAGCGGCGGGGGAGCGTCTGTTCCACCTCCGACAGGGGAAGAGGAGCGCACAAGAGTTCGCCCTGGACTTCCGGACTCTAGCGGCTAATGCGGGGTGGAATGAGAGGGCCCTCATCGACCACTATCGGTGCAGCCTACGAGAGGACGTTCGCCGAGAGTTGGCCTGCAGGGACACCAATCTAAGCTTCGATCAGTTGGTGGACATGTCGATCCGTCTGGTTACCCTGCTGGCTACCCGCGGACGTCCGGAGTTGGGGCCGTCCATTCCATCTCCCAGTACCTCCGAGCCGAGCCCTATGGAGCTCGGGGTTGCTGGCGCTAGAGAGAGGAGGAGAGAGACCCGGAGGGAGGCCGTCCTCTGCACCAACTGTGGCCGTAGAGGACACACTGCGGCTCAGTGCTGGGGAGGGTCTCCTGGGGATCGAGGCAACAGGTCACGCACTGATGAGTCATTTCAGGTGAGTAGGCGCCCAACTCACCCAGAGCTCTCTGTTGTCCACCTGTGTATTCAAGTCGAATTTCCCCAGGTTTCATCTCATTCCCAGCATAAGGCGCTAGTCGATTCAGGCGCAGCTGGGAATTTTATTGATCGTAATTTCTGTGTTAAGTTAGGGATTCCCCTCCTACCAGTAGATGTGCCTTTTCCTATTCATGCCCTAGATAGCCGTCCGTTGGGATCAGGTTTAATTAGGGAGGTCACAGCGCCACTAAAGATGAAGACGCAGGGGGGTCATGAGGAGATCATACAGTTGTATCTGATCGACTCTCCTGCGTTTCCCGTGGTGCTGGGGCTTCCTTGGTTAATCTCTCATGACCCCACCATTTCGTGGCAACAGAGGGCTCTCAGGGAGTGGTCTGATCAGTGTGTCGGGCGGTGTATAGGTGTTTCCGTAGGGGCGACCACGGTGGAAAGTCCGAACCAAATGCCTGCACTGCACATTCCTCTTGAGTATGATGATTTGGCACTCGTGTTCAGTAAGAAGAGGGCGACGCGATTGCCACCTCATAGACAGGGGGATTGTGCGATAGACCTCCAGGCAGGTGCTGCACTTTCGCGTGAGTCATGTGTATCCTCTGTCTCCAAGAGGAGACGGCGGCGATGGAGACATACATCGCGAGTCTCTGAGACAGGGATACATACGGCCCTCCACTTCTCCTGCGTCCTCGAGTTTCTTTTTTGTGAAGAAGAAGGATGGAGGTTTGCGCCCGTGTATTGATTACCGTAGTCTCAATCAGATCACTGTTAAATACAGTTATCCTCTCCCTCTGATTGCGAGTATGACGGAGTCATTACACGGAGCGCGCTTCTTCACAAAATTGGATCTCAGGAGCGCCTACAACCTGGTGCCCATTAGGGAGGGAGATGAATGGAAAACAGCATTTAGTACCACCTTGGGTCACTATGAGTATCTCGTCATGCCATACGGGTTAATGAATGCTCCTTCAGTCTTCCAATCATTTGTGGACGAGATCTTCCGGGATTTGCATGGGCAGGGTGTAGTGGTGTATATTGACGACATTCTAGTATACTCTTCTACACGAGCCGATCATGTGGCCCTGGTGCGTCGAGTGTTGGGTAGGCTGTTGGAGCATGACTTGTATGTGAAGGCAGAGAAATGCCTGTTTTTCCAGGAGTCCATCTCCTTCCTGGGCCATCGGTTGTCCGCGTCAGGGGTGGAGATGGAGGTTGACCGCGTTTCAGCCGTGCGTAATTGGCAGACTCCCACCACGGTTAAGGAGGTGCAGCGGTTTTTGGGTTTTGCCAATTACTACCGGAGGTTTATCCGGGGTTTTGGACAGGTAGCAGCTCCCATCACCTCCCTGCTAAAGGGGGGTCCGGTGCGTTTGCAGTGGTCGGCTGAGGCAGACGGGGCGTTTAGGCAACTGAAGGACCTGTTCACCTCGGTTCCGGTGCTGGCACATCCGGACCCCGCTTTAGCGTTCCAAGTGGAGGTGGACGCGTCAGAGGCTGGTATTGGGGCTGTACTGTCTCAACGCTCAGGCACGCCTCCTAAACTCCGGCCCTGCGCTTTTTACTCTAAGAAGCTCAGCCCGGCGGAACGTAATTATGACGTGGGGGACAGGGAGCTGCTAGCCGTGGTTCAAGCCCTAAAGGTGTGGAGGCATTGGCTTGAGGGGGCTCAACACCCTTTTCTCATTCTGACTAACCATCGTAACCTGGAGTACATCCGGGCAGCTAGGAGACTGAACCCTCGTCAGGCTAGGTGGGCCATGTTTCTGGCCCGGTTTGTTTTTAAGCTCACCTACATACCAGGGTCACAGAACGTTAAGGCAGACGCCCTGTCCCGGCGATATGACACAGAGGAGAGGTCCATTGAGCACACTCCCATACTGCCGGAGTCTTGTCTGGTGGCACCGGTGGTGTGGGAGGTCGATGCGGAGATCGAGCGGGCGTTACGTACCGACCCTACTCCTCCAGAGTGTCCAGCGGGGCGGAAGTACGTGCCGCTCGAGATTCGTGATCGACTAATTTATTGGGCTCATACGTCACCCTTCTCTGGACATCCTGGTATTGGCCGGACAGTGCACTGCCTTAGTGAGAAGTACTGGGGGCCAACATTGGCTAAGGACGTGAGGGTTTATGTCTCTTCCTGCTCGGTGTGCGCTCAGTGTAAGGCGCCTAGACACTTGCCCAGGGGGAAGTTACAACCCCTACCCGTTCCACAACGGCCGTGGTCTCACCTATCGGTAGACTTTGTTACGGACCTTCCCCCCTCCCAGGGGAATATCACTATTCTGGTCGTTGTGGATCGGTTCTCTAAGGCCTGTCGTCTCATCCCAATGCCGGGTCTCCCTACTGCCCTACAGACTGCTGAGGCCTTGTTTACCCACGTCTTCCGGCACTACGGGGTACCTGAGGATATAGTGTCTGATCAGGGTCCCCAGTTCACCTCTAGAGTCTGGAGGGCGTTCATGGAACGCTTGGGGGTCTCGGTTAGCCTTACCTCGGGTTTCCACCCTGAGAGTAATGGGCAGGTGGAGAGAGTGAACCAGGATGTGGGTAGGTTTCTGAGGTCTTATTGCCAGGACCGGCAGGAGGAGTGGTCGGGGTATATCCCCTGGGCAGAGGTTGCTCAGAACTCCCTTCGCCACTCATCTACGAATCTGACCCCTTTCCAGTGTGTGTTGGGGTATCAGCCAGTTCTGGCACCATGGCATCAGAGCCAGATCGAGGCTCCTGCGGTGGATGAATGGTTTCGGCGCTCGGAGGAGACATGGAACGCTGCGCATGTCCATCTGCAGCGGGCTATCCGTAGGCAGAAGGCAAGCGCCGATCGCCACCGCAGTGAGGGTCCAGTGTATGCACCTGGAGATCGAGTCTGGCTCTCGACTCGAAACCTGCCCCTTCGCCTGCCCTGCCGGAAGCTGGGTCGGCGGTTTGTGGGGCCATTTAAAGTCCTGAGGAGATTGAACGAGGTATGTTACAGATTACAACTGCCTAATGATTATCGCATTAACCCCTCGTTCCATGTGTCTCTCCTCAGGCCGGTGGTAGCTGGTCCACTCCAGGACAATGAGATACAGGAGACTCCTCCGCCCCCACTGGACATCGAGGGGGCTCCGGCGTACTCAGTCCGGTCCATCGTGGATTCGAGACGTCGGATGGGGGGTCTGCAGTATCTCGTGGAGTGGGAGGGGTACGGTCCGGAGGAACGGTGCTGGGTGCCTAGGAGGGACATCTTAGATCCCTCCCTCCTGACAGAGTTCCACCGGAGTCATCCCACTCACCCTGCTCCGCATCCTCCTGGCCGTCCCCGAGGCCGGGGTCGGCGCACGGCTGGAGCCGCGCGTCAAGGGGGGGGTACTGTCACGGATGCCGCCGAGGCTGCTCCTCCTCCTTGCTCGGGCAGGCTTCGGCGTTCGTCGTCCCCGGAGTACTAGCTACTGCCGATCGTTGTTTCGGTGTGTGTCTTGTGTTGTCTAGTTTGTACACCTGTTTCTTATTTTGTATTGATTATGTAACATATAAGTTCCCTTGTTTTATGTTTGCCTTTGTGTGTTATTGTCCTTTTGTCCTGTCGTATGTTTGGCATTGCTAGCTCGTTATTTTACGCACTCCGCGTGTTACTCCTCTAGTGTTGGAGACTTTTGTTTTTGTGCGTATTACTGGAAGTAAAGTAGTCATTCCTGATCCTCTGTGTCCTGCGCCTGACTTCACTGCCGCATACACATCACCCCAGTCTGACAGTAGGACAGTGTTTTCCAAAAATGTTTCATAGTAGCTAATGTAGGACAGTGTTTTCCAAAAATGTTTCATAGTAGCTAATGTAGGACAGTGTTTTCCCAGCTTTTTTTCATAGTAGCTAATGTAGGCCAGTGTGTTTTTTTTGGCTTCAAATCAACATCCAGGGCTTCAGTTAACATTGCTGCAGAGCTAGGTGGCAGATCATATATTATAATCTCTGTGTGTGTGTCCGTGTCTGTCTGTGCATGTTTTCTCGTAGTGTTGTCCCCTGACAGAGTGCTAGAGACCACCTCCCTGAAGGAAAGAATGGCCAAGTACCAGTCAGCCGTTACCAAAAAGGGCCCACTAGCACGCACTGTGAGTTTGCGTGCGTGTTTGTTAATTATAGATGTTATCCTACAGTTTTTACACACTCCCCCCCTCTCACATTGTTTAGTCTCCTCTATTTAAGAGAGAGACACCGTTGAATCAGTCACCAGACCTAAATGTCCTTTTTAGAAAGTGGTCCTCTGCTCTTGTTTAATAGTCCAGAAATCTTGGTCACACCACATTACATTTTTACATTTGAGTCATTTAGCAGACGCTCATATCCAGAGCGACTTACAGTTAGTGTATTTATCTTAAGATAGCTAGGTGGGACAACCACATATCACAGTCATAGTAAGTACATTTTCCCTCAATGAAGTAGCTATCAGCAAAGTGAGAGCTAGTAAGAAATAAATAAAACATCCAAGGCTAATGTAAGGATAGTGTAAATGGAAAAGTTGCTAATCTAATGTCAAAGAAAGATAGATCTTACTTCACATATTTTGTAAAGATGGCCATGGTTTGGCATTTCATGTCTGTCTTATCACTGTGTTCTTCTACAGGCCAGTCAATCAGAGGGAGAGGATAGCAGCCTGAAGGAAAATGTGCCCCCTAGTGGTGTGGCTGTGGTCAGTACCTATGTGTGTGTGCCCATGCATTTGTCTGTGAGAGAGAGTTGGTTTTGAGGTGGGTACGTGAGAGAGGGAGCGACTGAGGGAACATAGTGAGTCTTTGAGATAAACGATAAACTGTGTTTGTGAAGATTAGTTAATTGGATAGGGGAGCAGCGTTTAAACAGATACACACTGTAAACCAATCAAAGCTGATATGCTGTGAGTAAATGAACATACAAGACTGAACTTAGTCTCCTAAAATACCTGCTCTTGAACATGAATATACAGTGACAGTAAACTCTTTCATATGGATTTTTTTAAACTACTTTACATGGATGAACAAGCTATACTGTTTTTTGGATTGCTATAACAAGGTTCTCTCCTTTTTCCCACTCAGAGCCAGGCTTTAGAGTCCTACAGCAGAAAAGTCGCTGTAGCAGAGACCAATGGTGAGTCAGCTTTAATTTCCCTCCCTATCTCTCATGATGTCAACCCCACAGCTCTCGGTTGGGGGTGCCGGGGACAGAACCTCACCCAGCGGGGCAACGGCTGCTCTCACCTCTGATTGGTCCTCTGTATTCTAGGTTAAAGGGCAGAGAGGGGTGGAGCCACGACTGAGTCGTTACTCTGAGTTATTGCTCTGTGTCTAGTGAAAAGCCTGGCTGCTTTTTTTCAATTGTTATATTGCTCTGCCCAACTGTGACACTGACCTCCTCTGGAGTCAAGATGAGGTCCCTGTAGTCTGACCGGTATGTTATGTGTTTGGTCTGTTTCAGGGGATGGCATGGACACATCTAGCTCTAAGGGTAGTACCTCCTCTTCATCCTCGGCCCACAGTGACTTGCCCAAGGCAGCCAGAGTGAGTTCTCTCCATAGCCTCCATCACAATGACGCTTACAACTGTATTAAATCAAGGAAATCAATATAAAATCTGACAGCAAGAGTTGTTACTGACAACCACAATTCAGTGTATGAAAGGCAAATCCTTAAAGTTTATGTGTGTGTGTGTGTGTGTGTGTAGAAGTTCTGCCTTCCCATGAGGGAGACGTGCATTGCGTGCCTAAAGACGGTGTACCCGCTGGAGAGGCTGGTGGCCAACACCCAGATCTTCCACACCTCCTGCTTCCGCTGTCTCCACTGCAACACCAAGCTCCGGTACTAGTAGGGATGCTGACTCACTACAGGACAGTTCAAATAACATTATATTGTCATTTTGTCAAAATGTACTTTTTCATACAAATGTCACATTCCAAAACATTTAGAAAACATTAGGGAAAGAACAATGAACATGTAAAAAAAGTATTGTCTATCGTGCATTATAATACTATCTTTACAATATGCCTTTTTAATTGGATTTATCCCAAGCTGAATCGATTGGAGTAACATTAGCTTTGAAATGTACATTTGTTTCAGTGACCGGTGTCTTGTCTGCATCTACCTAACACATGTTTTTGTGGTTCTTTGCTGCTCTCTGCTGTTCAGCCTGGGGAGCTATGCCTCTCTGCACGGTAATGTCTACTGCAAGCCCCACTTCAGCCAGCTGTTCAAGGCCAAAGGCAACTATGACGAGGGCTTCGGCCACCGCCCCCACAAGGACCTGTGGACGCCCCGCGCCGAGGGAGAGGAGGAGGAGGAAGAAAAAGGAGTAGACCGGGAGGTGGAGAAGAGGCCTAAGGAGCGGGCAGAAAGAGTGGTGGTGGTGTCCCGTCCAGCCGGGACACCACCCTCCCCAGCCAAACAGTCCAGCCCCACGGTGGAGGAGTCTCCCCTGGCCAAGGTGACAGACCTGACTGCCTCTCTTGAGACACACAGCCACACTTCCTCCACCGAGAAACTCTCCACCGCCGAGAAAATACCAGAGGCCCACAGGCTGAGGGTTGCCTGGCCCCCTCCTGCTGACATTGATGCTGGGGCCTCTCCTGCTCTGGAGGCTGGTGGTGGTGTGGGCCGGCCCTGGAGGGCCAAGTGGCCCCCAGAGGGCGAGGTGTCATCGTCCACCCTGAGCCCCGACAGGGCCGAGCTGAAGAGCCTCAGGAGGAGCTCGTCTCTGAAGGAGCGTAGTCGGCCCTTCTCGGTGGCCCCCAGCCTCACCACAACCAATGCCCTGGGGCCACGGGAGCCCCGCCGGCCCCTCAAATCCCTGCTGGAGAGGAGGGGGTCGCTGGAGGACAGCCAATCCACGCTTAAGGAACCAGAACCCCAACCCCAGAGGGGGAGAGAGGAGGAAAAAGAGGGGAGCAAGCCCACCCCGCCCAGCGGCAGTGCAGTGAACGGAGAGACCAGCTGTAAGGAGGTGGCGAGTCTGCCGGCGATGCAGGAGAAGAGAGAAGAGCCGATGAAGAAAGGAAAAGAAGCAGCAGAAGAGGAAGAGGCTTCTCTAAAATGCCAAAGTGCCTCTCCAGACATCCTAGCATCTCCGCCCCCGCAGCCCAAACACAACCGCAGCTCCCAGGACGTGGGCTTCTGGGAGGGGGAGGAGGGGGGGGGAGGAGGGGAGGGGGAACAGCTCACCGTAGAGGAGATGATCAAAAGGAACCGCTACTATGAGGAGGAAGAGGAAGATGACGTCTGAATAGACACTCCACTCTGAATCAGACTGGATTTAGACTGGACACACCAACACATTCTGTCCCTAGTACTCCCCGTCCAGGGACACAACAATGGTGATTTTTCTCTGTTTGGGTGTAATCTGTGATCATTTTGAATGTTTGTTTCGTTCACACTAGAAAAGTTAGCAATAAATCAGTCTTACTACACTACATAGAACCAAATAGCCTGATTCTTTTAGTGATTTCTGAGGGAGCCTGATAGAAGGGAGTGGTAGATTGTAGACGGTTGGATTAAAAACATTTTGTACCGTTTTCCATGTTTTCTGTTTTGTATTTTTACGCTGGAAAGGCTGGTCTGTCTCTTTTTTAAACTGGAAGTGAATACAGTTATGATCTTTATAATACACAGCCCTGATTGGCGGATAGGATAGTCTAGACCAGGGTTTCCCAAACTCGGTCCTGGGGCCTCCCATGGGTGCACGTTTTGGTTTTTGCCCTAGCACTACACAACTGATTCAAATAACCAACTCCTCATCAAGCTTTGATTATTTGAATCAGCTGTGTAGTGCTAGGGCAAAAACCAAAACATGCACCCAGGGCGGGCCCCAGGACTGAGTTTGGGAAACCCTGGCCTAGAGCAGGGGTATTCAACTCTTACCTTACGAGGTCCGGCGCCTGCTGGTTTTCTGTTCTACCTGATAATTAACTGTACCCGGTCTAAATCAGTCGCTGATTAGAGGGGAACAATGAAAAAACGCACTGGAACTGGCTCCGAGGGCCAGAGTTGAGTTTGAGGGCTCTAGAGCCTACCCCGCTTACCCCTTCAGAGTAAGAGGATACATTTTATGCAAATAAAAGATGACTGGTCATTGGTCAGAATAATCAGATTGTGATGTCATGCTGTAGGCCAAAAACTCCATCCCATAAAAAAAAAATATGTTACACTAAAAGGGCATTATCCTCATTTTCACAATTTCAGTGTTATTTCGACCTCGTAGTGTGGAAATATAAATAAAATAGGGAAATCACGTTTTTGACTGCACTGCCCCTTTAAGTGGGCTAGTCCAATCCACTGCCAGATGGATAACAGGATCAGAGCTGTTTTTAAATAATCACAAGCAGTTGCTTCATGGGTTTGATAATACTTGATCTTGTCATATACCTTAAGAATAAAAAAAGGCTTGTGATAGAATGTGGTAAATTGATCCGGCCGACTAAACCAACAGTGTACTATATCTGTGATGTATGTTTGGGTCCTTTCCTTTCCTGGGTATATGTTTTTAGTTGTTCTTTGACACAGTGCCTGTTTTAAATTGTATAAAAAAAACATCCTATTTTATAATGAATATAGAAAACTGGATAAATGGTCAGATTATTAAATTTACCCGCAATGTTTTATACTTTACTTTATGGAGGACCCCAAAACATTATCTTGAAAGTATTTGAAATAAATAATAAATGGTCTATCATTGATACATCTGTTGTCTTGTTTCAGTACATTAACTAAGGCCGGGATTCAATACGATCGCCCTTGTAGCCAGTGCAGCTTTTAAAGGCAATGTTACCGCGTTCGCGGAGTTTACATTCACGGTGAATGCTGCAAATGTCAGCCCAATTGGAAATTACCTTTAAACGTCAAGCACGCTATTACGCAGATCTAACGCAGTCCGGTGTTGTTATACTGATGATTTGTCGCCACAGATGGTTTGTTTACCTTTCTACTGTTGTGGCTAGATGAAGGACTACAGCGCCATCTATTGGTTGTGTAAGGGACAACAGTTGTTGATATCTGTAGCATTGTAGCTAAGCCTAACCCCAACCCCTTTCCTAACCTTAACCTCTTTCTCCTAACCTGCCACGTTAATTATGCTAACCTGCCACGTTAATTAGCCTAACCTGCTATGTAAACAAACCATATGTGGGGACAAATCAGCAGTACCACCCCATAGAGAATGATAGAGGCCCCTAGTATTAGCATGGGCAGCGCCATTTGAAGGCTTCCACCATTTTAATGTAGTCAACTGGGTGGGACTTCCAACTTCATTGGCTGACCCCTCCTGGTGACCCTGTTGGAGTCATGTTCAACCGGATCAATGGGAGGGATAAACCAATCGTGAAGAAGAAAATTGACTACTTCAAAATGATGATGGCCTCAATGGCGCTGCCCATGCTGTCACAGACGCTATAATGGCACAGATACAAAGATGAGTCCTCTATCTATCTCTATGGTATCACCACACAGGTTAGGAGAACTAACACAGCAGGTTAGGTGAATTAACATAGCAGGTTAGGAGAATGAGGTTAAGATTAGGAAAAGGGTTAAGTTTAGCTACAGTTTAGCTACAATGCTACAGTTTTCAACAACTGTTGTCACTGACGCGACCATTAGATGGAGCTGTAGGCCTACTCCATCTAGCCACATTTTACAACAGTAGAAACGTAAACTAACCATCTGTGGCGACAAATCATCAGGATCATTACACCAGATTGAATCCCAGCCTTAAAGGGCATGTAGCAGCTATTTCTCAATGCCATAAATGCATATAATAGTAACTGAGAGCACCCCAAGAAAACATTCCCAAAACTGCAAACTCTTAAATACATTTGTATAATACTGTAATATTGTTCTAAAAGTTGGGTTTTAGGTTTTCTCCAAATCAGCTCTAACTTCAGAAACAATCCCAAAACACCCCGCGGTCAGCGTCACAAAGTGAGGAAATAAAAATCCATGCTCACCCTTCATATACTTGTGGGTAAAAACATTTTACTTGTGGGTTAGTGGTATGGAGCTAGCTAGCAATTACATTTTTATTCATGAAAATGGCCAAGCTTTGTGTGGTGAGTATGCCTCTATGGCCACGCAAATTAAACACTGTAAGATGTGGGATACATTTGTGAGAATGAGGCGGGCAAATTGGGCATCTACTCCTCAATCTGTCACTGCGGCCGGCCAACCACCCCCTCGAGGAGAGAATGGACCCGGAGAGAAGGGCTTGCTCGTCCACCTCAGAGCTATTGTGCCAGGGCGGCCAGGCCAGGCTGTGGAGAGAAGGCCACAGCAGTAGCACATGGAAGCAGGCTCTAGGGGCAGCAGAACACCTCATTGTTCTGTCAGGACTGAGGTTCAGTAGTTAGCAGAGCAGGGAGAATGAACTGCCTACCCTTCCTCAGGGCTCCCTCCGTGCTCTATTCTACGGGACGTTTGTGGACTCTGTGATTTATTGAAACAGCTTTGCTCTGTAACATCAAGGTGATGTGCTGCTACGCTCATCATCAGAGAGGAGAATCTCCATTCTCAGCTGCTCAGAATAGATTTTAATGCAATCACCCTTTTGAAGTGATTGCTATTGTGTTCCCTCAAGTTCAGTTGAACTTTGCTGTTCTGTCAACAGAACTCTTCATTCCTTTCCACAGAATAAGTGCGGTCTCACTCCAATTGAGCTGTCCAAATAGATACTTCGGGATTTTGACAGATACAATACAATTTTTATGTCTCTGCGTCCAGTATGAAGGAAGTTAGAGGTAATTCCGCGAGACAATGCTAACTAGCGTTAGCGCAATGACTGGAAGTCTATGGTATCTGCTGCAATGACTGAAAGTCTAGCAGATACTGTACAATAGACTTATAATAAATAATAATATGCCATTTAGCAGACGCTTTTATCCAAAGCGACTTACAGTCATGCGTGCATACATTTTTGTGTATGGGTGGTCCCGGGGATCGAACCCACTACCTTGGCGTTACAAGCGCCGTGCTCTACCAGCTGAGCTACAGAGGACCACATGACTTCCAGTCATTGCGCCAACACTAGTTAGCAATTGCACTAGCGCTAGTTAGCAACTTCCTTCAAACTGCACACAGAAACATAAGAATGGTATCCACGAGTTTCTGACTCGGGGGAAGTAGATAAAGGTCCTCATTGCCAGTATCCAGAAGCATCCCTTAAACTAGCCAAATGACATGTAACGGAGAAAACACATCGCACCGAATGACGGTCTGCCGTTCGTTTGGCGCAGTGTGTTTTAGGGACCACCTGCCAGTAGATGTCCGACTTCCACAATTTTTGCCCGTTTCTACATGTAGAATAGGTTTGAAAATTACTAGCGATGTTACGTTTGATGCCAGAGCTCTTTTGACCAGCAGGTGCCACTAGTGTACACTGTTGATTAAAGCCTTGAGTAATGAACCTATTTGACACAATTGGCTGGAAAACATCAATGCTTCAGGACGCTTCGTTTCCCCATCACTACAAATTACGGCCGGCACTCTGTTCAAAGGTGTTAAGTAGTGTGGGGTTCTATTTTCTTATAACTAGATGTGATGCCTAGCTTAGAAAGAATACATTAATGATTAAACATAATAGGTTTGTACTGTACTGATATAGATTGTTTAATATAACAAGCTGTGATTAATGTGGGGAACTGTTAGGGGGTAGGATGAGATAAGACTTGTGTCTCACATACACACACACTGCCTCTTTGTTAAACCGCTCAAGGACATGTGTTCTGCTACAAAGATGTCTGAGGTTGCTGACTCGAGCCAAGTTGTGGAGATAACAACTAATGCCTGGCAACAGTGAAGCGCCAAGGGGCCGGGACCAGCCTGTGCGCCAAGGATAGGCTGAGTAAGTCTAAACCACGCTCAGTCTCTACTCTGATAGGCCAGCAGGGAGCGGGAACTATCTCTGTCAGAGTATTTAAAGAAGAACTTATAACAATGGCTCAGTTCTCTGTCTGCCCTGCGTGGTTTTTCAGTGGGCCCGTATATACGAACATCATATTTACCAATTCAAGTGTTTGCATTCATTAAAATACTAGTCTATTTTAGAAGACGTGTATTGACCTCTTTTTGTTCCTATACCAGATTTGAATTGACGCAACTTAACAATTGGTGACCGCCAACGTGATCTGGTAGAGGGACTTCGCTGGGTATTGTCCGGCCGATTGGACATCGCTGTCGTTGGACGGTGTGTTTCACAAAGAGTCCGGACTACTAAAAACAGGTAAGCAGACACCTATTGTTATATAACTAAAGTTCTGCACATTGGCTTTATCCAAATTAATTTTGTGAAACACCTGTCTGATGTAAGTGAACTAAATTATGAATTATTATACGAATTATTATGAGTAGATAAGCACCATATTGTGACATGCAAACCTGTGGTGAATGTGATGTTAAACCATGGTACCATAGAGTATTGTTCCACCGGCAAGGTCCGTAATTACGAGGGTACGGCTAGGATCAGGGAAAATACTGAAATCCCCAGGCTAGGACCACCAGGGGTGGGAACTGGGGGTATGGGAATTATTGGATTAAAAGTGTTGCGCTACTGGCAAGGATCATAACTACGAGGGTACGGCTAGGATCAGAGGGACACTTACAATTTTAGATAGTGTTGCGCTATCGGCAAGGTCCGTAACTAGTACGGCTAGGATCGTAGGAGCACTTTAAAGTACACTATAGTGTTGCGCTTCGGCAGGGAGTTGTACTTGGGGGTACGGCCCAGATTGGAGGAGCACTTTAAAGTATAGGGTGTCGTATGAATGAGAGTGCGAATGATCCCAGTGTAATAAAAGAGTGAATGCGGGTTATTAAAATTAATAAACCTGTATACCTTGATAGAAAACTAATTAGGAGTTAAAGAAGTCTGTAGCTGCTTAAACTGTATAACCCGTTAATAATAATTGGGAACATAAAGGTAAAATAATGAATAACTAGTATGACTAAACTGAAACGTTTGAACTGATATAACTGAACTGTAACGTTTGATGTTTGACATAGCATAATATTGGTTTTAAATAATTATGTTGAAGCAATTTGGTTTATTATTTAATTTAACATTTGATGTCTGACATAGCATGATACTGGTTTTAAATAATTAAGTTGAAGCAATTTGGTTTATTATTTAATTTAACGTTTGATGTTTGACCCTGCAAAATACTGGTTAAATAATTAGACTAAAATAATTTGGTTTATCGTTGAAATATAAATATGCACCGACTTTAACTAATTAGGTGGGAATAATTTGATTTAAATAAATAGATAGACGTACTTTAAATAATTAAATAACGGACGAATATTACAAATTAAAACGAAAAACGGACAAAACATGTTCGGAAGTGGAAACAGGAGGGAGAACCGCGTAGGGGTAAATTTAAAGAAGCAGTGAGAGAGAGTAGAAGGGGGCCAGTACCCACTGATAGCCTTACCTAATCTATTGGCGGGGAATGAAAGAGGCCCCAGCAACCTTAGATGTATAACGTATGAACTTGCTCACCCAAACGTAGACGTACATCATGGGTGAGAAAGTATAGAATATTTACATTTGCATTTTTGGTCATTTAGCAGACGCTCTTGTCCAGAGCGACTTGCAGGAGCAATTGGGGTTGGGTGCCTTGCTCGGGGGCACATCAGCAGATTTTTCGCCTGGTCGGCTCGGGGGATTGGAACCGGCGACCTCTCGGTTGCTGGCACGGTGCTCTTGGTTACTGGGCTACCTGCCGCCCCATATGAGTTTAAGGTTGTACTGTTGTTTGATCATGTGATGGGGTTTGATGGGTGATTGGACCATGACTGGTGTGGTTATGGAAGTAATGTATAAATAGTGGAGAGCCAATAGGGGGTTCCATTGAACTATTATGTTTTGTTGGGCATTTCAGTGGCATGGGGTGGGGTCTGTGTGTATGAGTGAATTCGGCGGCTGGTATGGGTGGTGACCGGATACTACTGAGTATTTGGTTTGTTGATGTTGAATGGAAGATTTGTAGCGTGGTTGGGGTTAAATAGAAAGACTCACTTATTCAATAGGGAATGGGTGAAGGGAGAGAGAGTTGTGTTGCTGAATGAGGTGAGAGCTAGTGCGGTTTTCATTTGGTGACGTCACTTGCTCTATGAACTGGTATATACTTTGAAAGGATCGCGGAATGTGTGGGGTGACTGGCAATGTATGTAGAGGGTCCCGGGTTCGAACCCAGGTAGGGACAGTGGGTAAAGCTTTCGCATTGGGGCTATAGACCTAGATTACTACGTGGATTGAGAAATGTGAAAGGTTGAATTAGATAGCTTAAGTAGAAGTATTCTAGAAAGGTCTATGAAAATATGTTACAAGGTCCCCGCGCCTTCCCCGTTGTGTAGGAAGGAGCAAGGGGAGGGGTGAGAGATAGTTCAAATGATAGGAATATCATTAAATGTATGCTTATCAATGATAGCAAGTATTTGTTTTATTAATTAGGGCCTAATCAGAGAGAACAGTTAAAGAAATTGAATAGTGAACTGAAATGGCGATAGAGCTGTGAAAATTGAGTTGAGGACAAAGGAGAATAATTTATGGCTCTGGTTAGCGGGAGAGAAAAAAAATAGAGACATTCCAGCGAGTTAGATTGAGCTGTAAGATTTCAAGTAGAGGTCTAAATACTTGACTGGAAGGCAGTGCTTTGATAAATTCTAATTGTTATTACTTTATTCGATAGGTTGCTTAACACCAGTGGTGTATGCAAATAGTTGGTGAATTCTAGAACAATAATTTATTTTCGTTACGGGGACCAGGGGATGCAAGTAGCTTTAGCTATTATGTTGAGGGAATAGCACCAACATATAGTGGGTTCTAGATTTGTTAAATAAACAAACTTATATTTTAAACTAAAGTAATGCAATAGGCTACAATTATAACATTATCAGAAAAAGGCACAATTTAATGTGAAATAGTTATTACAATTATTATCAATAGTTATTACAGTTATTATCATTGATCCAGTAATGATAGAAGGATAGTAGAGGAAAGGCAAGGGATTAAATCTCATTTAGGGAAAGCAGAAGAGTATGAAGATATATTAGGGAGAAAATACCATTAACTGAGGGATATAAAACATTTAGCTGAAAAAGACAACAGGAATAATTTACCTTACACCCTAATATAGACATTAGACCACACCAGAAGTAGAGATGGCAGGATCACCAGTAGCAATCATGAAGAGAAGGTTCCCAGAAAATAGTGAAGATATTGGTAATATCTCTAACAAATGAGAAAAAGGACCAGAAAGATAGTAAGTAAATGGCCAAAGGAGGGAACATTTGATGTAACCGTGATTGTATTGGCTAAAAAATGAAATATGACATTTACAGGGGGGACAGGAACAATAGAAGGGGAGACAGATTTTCCTAGGGTGTTGATCAAATAATTGATAATGGATCATTTGAGATGAGATCACATGTAGCAGATTTAGGGTAATCAATTAAATAATCATTGTATACTCTAGGAATTTTGAGTGGTTTTATGGATTAGTTATGAGGAATTAGATTGATACAAACAATTATTGTTGGGTTAGGACTGGGGATATCTGTATCATGTTTTTTGTGTACTACCATCTTTAGATTACTGATGGTAATTGAAGGTTAACAAAATGTATAACCAGGAGAAAGAGATTAGCTTATCTCATTGGAATGTTGCCCAGGGCGAGGGGGAGCAGAAGTGAAGTTAGGCAGTGAGCTACCAAATCAAGTGGGGCCTGGCTATTTGTGGTTGTTGTTTTTCAAATTTGGTTTTTCAAATAAAAAACAACACACCTAGTATGATGGTTATAAAGGGTTGTTATGTTAAAATTAGGCAGTATTTAAAAATAAGGGATGGCAATTGGATGATAAATTACCAATATTACCTAAGTGATTGTTTAGGTAGGTGGTAATATTGACACATGAGCAAAACATGTGTAAAAAGGGGGATGGTAGGATTAAATCATAAATATATACAAAGGAGAGGACAAAATACTTTTAAAAAACATTTTTTTTAGATACAGTCTAGAAAGAGAATGCAGTCAGACATAGAAATTGAGAGCTGAACATGTGTGAAGATAGTTTATTAACCACACCCGTATGTCAGAGGTTTTGTGCCCCACAGGTGAACTAAAGGAGAAGGTGACTGGTGAGCATCCAGTCCCTAAAGAAGAAAAACTGGAAGCAGGCCTGTTGGGAAGGGCCCTATCTGGTTATATTGGTCACTGCCTTTGCCATTAGAATAGCAGAAAGAGCAACCTGGGTCCACGTTACCCACTGCAAAAAGGTAAGAACACATGCAAGCACCACTGAACACATGCAGAGTTAGAGAGAAGAACTGGACAAATAGGGTCTGGGGATCACCTCTGTTAACGAAGATCTCCTACCCCGACCTATCATCACTGTAGTGTGTTCTCAGGGTGTGAGTATGGGGTAATACCAAGCAGAAAGACTGAGGACAGGAGGGGGTTGGCGGTTTTTGGGAATATGGATAACTTGAGTTGCATCATAGTCTCGGCAATGGTCTTGATATGTCAAGATCCACCACCAATTGTGCTATGCCCTTACCATTGTTAAGAAGTAAAAGAGAAGAAAAGCGACCCGACATACTGACCGTCAAGGACGAGTGGCCTACAAAATGGGAGTCAGAGAAGGGCAGACTGTCAGATTCAAAATAAGGGTTAGGGACGTAGCCAACGGGTGGGGTACATGTCAATAAGCAAATTGGGATTATAAAATCCCATTATATTCGTGTTCGGCCCCCACGGCGGATTGTTCCTTGACTCAGGTGTTTAAACACACTTGGGGATGGGGATATGAGACCGAGGGGGACTGAACATCCAGATGGGGGGTAAAGAGAAACAAAGACATCACCAATTATCAATTGGAGATAGTAGTAATGTGACAGACTTAAGTTCAGAAGCACAGGAGAGAATTCTAAACCTTACAGCCCCTGTAACCGATGTGTGGTGGGCGTGTGCCAGTAAAGGCAGTATAAGGCAGAGAATTCCAAAAGGGTGGCTAGATACGTGCGCCCTGGTTCTACTGGTTCAGCTAGTTAGAATTAGTCACCAGGAACCAAGGATTAAACAGATGTAGGAGGAGTTTTAACAAGAAGGAGAATAGCCCTATTTAGATGGATGCGATTGGGATACCAAGGGGGGTATCGGATGGATACCGAGCTATGAAACAATTAGGGGAAGGGTTTACTACCACATTCTTTTGGTGGGTGACAATAAACAAAATTGTGAATTGGATTAATTATATCTATTACGACCAACAACGATTTATTGGCTGGACTAGGGATGCAACGGAAGGGATCTTTGAACAATTATCCGCCATCTCACTCTTATGACTTAGTAAAAAGAGGTTGGCTCTAGATCAGGCAGAAAGGGGTGGTGTCTATAGAATGGTAAGCCATTGTTGTACGTTTATCCCTAACAATACCAGTCCTGACGGGAGTATCTCTAAAGCCCTAGTTGGTTTAGATAAACTATCAGCTGAAATGAAGAGCATGGCTGGAATGGAGGGAAACGGACTGTTCTCCTGGTTGGGGGAGTGGTTTGGTAAGTATGCTGCACTGGTGGTTACTGGATTTCTGACCCTAGTAGTTGTGTTTCTAATATTAATGTGCTGTGCTGCCTGTGTAATTCCTTGTCTGAGAAAGTCTGTTACAGATGTCGTGCATACGGCTGGTATGATGCCCCTCCTAGGGGCTCAAGAAGGGGATGCAGACACTGAGTCTAGCTTTCGGAAGAAACTGGGGTTGACAAAGGTTATTGGTGAGGTGGTGGAGTGACACCCTAGAGGGTGTCTAAAGGGGGCCAAAGTTTACTTCCCTGTTTATGTTTTATGCTTTATTAATCAAGTTAACCATTGTGAATGTTTGTCTTTCCTTTTGTGAAGGTTTGAAGTTCCTGGGTGGCTGGTAGCCAACCTAGTACAAAAAGCCTATTAATAAAAGTGTGACTGTATTTTAGTGAGTGACACCCTAGTGGGTGTCAAAAGGGGGAATCCTACATTTCCCTGAAATGTTCTTATTTTGGGTTCACACCCAGCGGGTGTGAAAAGGGGGATTGTGGGGATCTATTTTCTTATAACTAGATGTGATGCCTAGCTTAGAAAGAATACATTAATGATTAAACATAATAGGTTTGTACTGTACTGATATAGATTGTTTAATATAACAAGCTGTGATTAATGTGGGGAACTGCTAGGGGGTAGGATGAGATAAGACTTGTGTCTCACATACACACACACTGCCTCTTTGTTAAACCGCTCAAGGCCATGTGTTCTGCTACAAAGATGTCTGAGGTTGCTGACTCGAGACAAGTTGTGGAGATAACAACTAATGCCTGGTAACAGTGAAGCGCCAAGGGGCCGGGACCAGCCTGTGCGCCAAGGATAGGCTGAGTAAGTCTAAACCACGCTCAGTCTCTACTCTGATAGGCCAGCAGGGAGCGGGAACTATCTCTGTCAGAGTATTTAAAGAAGAACTTATAACAATGGCTCAGTTCTCTGTCTGCCCTGCGTGGTTTTTCAGTGGGCCCGTATATACGAACATCATATTTACCAATTCAAGTGTTTGCATTAATTAAAATACTAGTCTATTTTAGAAGACGTGTATTGACCTCTTTTTGTTCCTATACCAGATTTGAATTGACGCAACTTAACAGTAGTCTTGGCCGGCAAACGCTACCGGTGTGTCCGTGCCTTTATGAAAACCCTATAAGTCAAGTTTTTCATCCAAGTGAGAGAAAAAACACACAAAGCAGGCCATTGTACATAAATAGATTCTCATCTTTATTTATAAACATTGCATACAAGTGCATAATATAGAGGTGACACATACATTCATATCAATGATTAAAGGAACCTAATTTGTGACTAATGTGAAATCAAATGGCACTCGGTAAGGAACACTTAGTGCATGATCTTCAGTTTTTTTAATCATAAAATGCAATCAATCAGCACATTGCTTGCTTGAGTACAGTTATGTTACTACAGAAGATTAATCAAAACAAATTAAAATGGTGTAGAAAGGCAGATCTTGATCAAATATTTAATTTAACCGGTCATTCGACAATATAAATTAACCCAAAAGAGAAAGAGCATAGACATGCTAAACAAAAAGCCTCTCAAATGCCTGTAGCAGTACATCATAATCCAGTATATCTACAATAAAGTGCTCGTGATAAAAGGATATGGCATCATCATAGTCTTAGAAACGTTTTACATAACACAGCATCATAGTTGTTACAGTCATTTTGATATTAGCATACCTGAGAGTTGTATTTCTTGGCTGCGGGTTACATTTTTCAGCATTTAGAATTCATTCCTTTAATAATCTCAAAATATAGTTTAACTAATAAGACTTGACTGATTGCTGCTAAAGACCTGGGATTGGTCCAGCGTCTTATCTATAAACCGTTTATAGAATTTTCTATACAGTAAGCACTTTGAGGCACCCATGCAATACAGTCTTGACATATCAGCTTTGAATAATATTAATCTTCCTACCATCTAGTAGCATGAGTTTCCTCTACTGATAGGAGTCAACCCAGAGTAACTAAACTGAGGTGGGACTTCCCAGACAACATAATGGATCCAGGAGTGATGTGAAGAAGAGGGATACTGCACTGAGTTTGTTTGGAGTGACGACTCCAAACAAACTCCCCTATTGGTCTGTTGGTCTAGCATCATATCGTCATGCTCCGACAGGGCCTCTTTTGGGGGCCCTAAGCGAGATTTGGTTGGCTAATTCTGGCCATTTTGCCATGGGGCGGAGAAACATTTTTTCCATTTTAAAGCTAATTTCCTGCAATTCTACACATTTTGCCATGACTTATGCCATGTTAATGATATCTGAGTGAGAGTAACAAAATCAATGGGCCCCTGGGCACGTATCCTGTGTGACCTGTCGGTATTCGGCCATGATTACTACAAGTTTAGATAGCTGGCTAGAATAATTTACCAATCTAAAAATGGTTAGCTGACATGGCTAATTGAGTGACTGTCAGTGACTGACAAAACAAGATAAAAATTGCTGATGCACAACCAAATTGTTTTTTTGGGGAGTTTGTGTTGTGGTGTGTGTGCGTCTGTGTGTTGGAGCCACTTCTCTCTCTGGTCATGTCCCTACCCTCTTCACTCCATCCTCCTCTCCTCCATCCCTCCTCTCCTCTCCTCTCAGCCGCTTAGGGGGTGCAGGTCCACCCTGACCTTTTCCCCGGTGCTCATCATGCCGATGGTAGGGTAGAACCCCCCTGCTGGCACTGCCACCTCCTTGCGGCCCACCACCTTCCCATTCCGTGTGAAGAACACCTAGCACAACACAAGGGTGCGACAGTGAGCTAATATTCACACCAGGGTTAGGGTTGATTCAATTTAAATGAATTTAGGATATGAACAAAGGTGACAATTTCCACTTAAAATTCAGTGCCTACTGTTTTACAACTCCTATATCAATCTGTACACATCACATATACAGTGGGGGAAAAAAGTATTTAGTCAGCCACCAATTGTGCAAGTTCTCCCACTTAAAAAGATGAGATAGGCCTGTAATTTTCATCATAGGTACACGTCAACTATGACAGACAAATTGAGATTTTTTTTCTCCAGAAAATCACATTGTAGGATTTTTTATGAATTTATTTGCAAATTATGGTGGAAAATAAGTATTTGGTCACCTACAAACAAGCAAGATTTCTGGATCTCACAGACCTGTAACTTCTTCTTTAAGAGGCTCCTCTGTCCTCCACTCGTTACCTGTATTAATGGCACCTGTTTGAACTTGTTATCAGTATAAAAGACACCTGTCCACAACCTCAAACAGTCACACTCCAAACTCCACTATGGCCAAGACCAAAGAGCTGTCAAAGGACACCAGAAACAAAATTGTAGACCTGCACCAGGCTGGGAAGACTGAATCTGCAATAGGTAAGCAGCTTGGTTTGAAGAAATCAACTGTGGGAGCAATTATTAGGAAATGGAAGACATACAAGACCACTGATAATCTCCCTCGATCTGGGGCTCCACGCAAGATCTCACCCCGTGGGGTCAAAATGATAACAAGAACGGTGAGCAAAAATCCCAGAACCACACGGGGGGACCTAGTGAATGACCTGCAGAGAGCTGGGACCAAAATAACAAAGCCTACCATCAGTAACACACTACGCCGCCAGGGACTCAAATCCTGCAGTGCCAGACGTGTCCCCCTGCTTAAGCCAGTACATGTCCAGGCCCGTCTGAAGTTTGCTAGAGTGCATTTGGATGATCCAGAAGAGGATTGGGAGAATGTCATATGGTCAGATGAAACCAAAATATAACTTTTTGGTAAAAACTCAACTCGTCGTGTTTGGAGGACAAAGAATGCTGAGTTGCATCCAAAGAACACCATACCTACTGTGAAGCATGGGGGTGGAAACATCATGCTTTGGGGCTGTTTTTCTGCAAAAGGACCAGGACGACTGATCCGTGTAAAGGAAAGAATGAATGGGGCCATGTATCGTGAGATTTTGAGTGAAAACCTCCTTCCATCAGCAAGGGCATTGAAGATGAAATGTGGCTGGGTCTTTCAGCATGACAATGATCCCAAACACACCGCCCGGGCAACGAAGGAGTGGCTTCGTAAGAAGCATTTCAAGGTCCTGGAGTGGCCTAGCCAGTATCCAGATCTCAACCCCATAGAAAATCTTTGGAGGGAGTGAATGGGGGGAGTGAACCCTTGGAGGGAGTGAACCCCTCATAGCCTGGTTCCTCTCTAGGTTTCTTCCTAGGCTTTCGCCTTTCTAGGGAGTTTTTCCTAGCCACCGTGCTTCTACACCTGCATTACTAGCTGTTTGGGGTTTTAGGCTGGGTTTCTGTACAGCACTTCGAGATATTAGCTGATGTAAGAAGGGCTATATAAAATAAAATTGATTGATTGATTGATTGAGTTGAAAGTCCGTGTTGCCCAGCGACAGCCCCAAAACATCACTGCTCTAGAGGAGATCTGCATGGAGGAATGGGCCAAAATACCAGCAACAGTGTGTGAAAACGTTTGACCTGTGTCATTGCCAACAAAGGGTATATAACAAAGTATTGAGAAACTTTTGTTATTGACCAAATACTTATTTTCCACCATAATTTGCAAATAAATTCATTACAAATCCTACAATGTGATTTTCTGGATTTTTTTCCCTCATTTTGTCTGTCATAGTTGACGTGTACCAATGATGAAAATTACAGGCCTCTCTCATCTTTTTAAGTGGGAGAACTTGCACAATTGGTGGCTGACTAAATACTTTTTTTCCCCACTGTAAAACCCTAACTAATTAGACATAACCCCTCTCCTGCCTCTCACAGAGCTAATGCTCTGGCCCTGTTTGAAGGTTTGCTGATGTAGACAAAAGAGAGTCTCTCACCATGACCTTCCTCCCCTCCTGCTCCCCCTCCAGTTCCTCTCCATCCTCCTCCTCGTCTTCATCGTTCATGTAGAGGTCGTTCTGGACACGCCGCTGCTTGGGCCGCACCTCCAAGTCCCCGTCGTCTCTGTCATCTGAGGGAGCCACACCGATATGCTCAGAAAGACAGACACACAGACACATGGCAAGACAGACAGATTGATAGACAGGGAGACAGTTAATTAAGTATACCATTCAAAATCCCCACTCACATTTGCTGCTTTATTTTAATTTGATCATCTAATGACATTGTTTGTTTCATGGTTGTCTGTCTCAAATGGCAGCAGCCTATTGGTCCACTCACCTCCACTGTCCAGGATGTAGTCCCGTGGGAACATGATGCCACAGCCCATGACGTCCCCCTCAAAACAGCGAGGGCCAAAGGCGTCCCCCACCCCTCTACCCTGGAAGAGCTTCCCATCATCTGAGAGAGGGAAGGATAAAAGAGAGAGTGTGTGTATGAGAGAGCATGTATGCGAGTTTGAATCATTCTGTATTTCAATTCCATGCAAATTCAGTCAGTTCAGGGCAAACAGAAAATTCCTATTTCAATTAATCTCCTAGATTAACTGAATTGAAAACAAAAATGAGCCCAACCCAGAACTTCCAAATGAGTGAGAAGATTGAGACTCCGACTGCTGTGTGCCTAGAACATAAACTTAAAACTCCATTTGTCCTCATCTCAACCTCCCTCGCCAGTAGAATAGTCAACCAGAGGTCAGGGGGAATACGAGAGGAAAGAGCTACTATCTCATCCTTAGGGTGGATTTTAGGAAGAGAGAAACAATGACATGGAACAGATGAAACATGAAGAGATCACTAGGTGGGGTTTCACCTAATCACCACTTTGGCAGATAAACAGTGATAAACACACAGGCTTATCATAAGACAAACACACTGATAAGGGTATCCCACCATTCATGGGGACTTGGACAACTCCTTTCTCAGCTTTTCTCTCAATCTGGCTGAGCCCTACATGGCACCCTATTCCCTACATAGTGCACTACTTTTGACCAGAGCCCTATGGGGCATTCTGTCTATAGGTTAAGTCAGGGCAGCACAGTTCATATACAGTATGTTGGAGTTGGACAAGTTCTGCCTTTTCTGTATATGTTTGAGTTGGACCACTTCTCCTTTCTGTCTTCCTCTATAGGTTAGCCAAGGGCTACACCAAACAGGCCTTTCATACAGACACATAAGGATACATTCTGTTCTATACAGTATGAGATTGACTACTTCCTCACTATGAACTGAAGGCGTTCAAACTGTGGGCCGAATCCTAACTTGAGATAAGTATGAAAAGCTAGTTTAGATAAAGAATACATTGACGTCAATGGGAGATTTGTGTGACAGTTTTGACTTCTGCACGTGTCTCAAGTGAGGAGTTGGTCTGAACAATAATTAGAATCATGCATGGCTAGCAGGTACAGAGACAGACACATTCAAGCAACCAACCAAACCATCACGCAGGAACACTTGCAGACAGACAGACAGACAGACGCTACATGACTCTGGACACTCACCTGCATGATAGGCTATGGAGCCCCTGCTCCAGCCAGGGTGTCTGTTTTTGGGGTAATCCTGTGAAATTAAGTGATAATATGTCAATGCAAAGCTAACAGAAACCCCAACAAAGGCCCAGTGTTGTAGCTGATAAGATCTGA
The DNA here is from genome assembly GCF_020615455.1 of Coregonus clupeaformis. NCBI lineage: Eukaryota > Metazoa > Chordata > Actinopteri > Salmoniformes > Salmonidae > Coregonus > Coregonus clupeaformis. Next base: position 1,338,857 of record NW_025533460.1, on the reverse strand, counting down.
AGATAAGTAATAACAATATTATTATTAAGATGAGTCACATTTAATGGGGGTGCACCCTGTCCATCAGCCCATACAATGGAAGACTCAGATACTAATCTTTAACACACCGTGGGTAACATCAGCTGGGGATGGCGTCACCGGAGCTAACAGCCCTAGCTTCTATGCTGGTATTATTCACTGAAACACACAAAGACATGTACTGTGGCGCCACCAGGTCACGACTAATGCTAACTGGTGTGGAGAAGAATGAGAAGAGAGCTGCCTTTGTGCCAATGGAAGCCCCTATGGCCACAGTGGCAAGGGTTTTACTGGTATAGATATGGAGAGATAGAGACACAGGGAGGAGAGGACAGTGGATAAAGAGAGGGTCAGATAGTGGGAGAGGTATGGAGATGGACAGGTGAGGCAATGGAGAGATGGGAAGATGAGGAGATTAAATGTGAGTATGATCAAGGGATGAAAAAGTGAAGATGACGACCATGATAGATGAGAAGAAAGAGATGGAGAGGTAGGAGACCGAGAGATAGAATGACACAGGAATGTGTATCACACCATCCCACCATTCTCCAATAAAAAAGAGGATTCAAAGTTGTCACTGATCTGCTTTCACCACAAGTGGACTTAAGTGGTTTCTGAACGGGGATGACGTCCGCCTCTGATTTTTCCTGTGAGAGGTAATGGTTCACAATCAACACATTAATGAGGATGGCTCATTGGGCCTGCTAGGAGGTGAAGGGGAGGAGTGGAAGTCTGAAACCTCAGGAATGGCAGACTGTTGGATTTATGATGCCCCACCAGAACCACAGACTGCTCTAGAAAATAATTCCCGGAAAACAATCAGTGAAATCACAGAGCTCTATTCTCTCGCCCTCATCCAGCCTTTAGTGCCAAGCAACACACACAGACAAGAGTGCTAAGGTTTAGGAGGTAGGGAGAGATTGACTGTGTGTGACATGACATTAGGCAACCCCAGAGATTAACAAGGGTGTGGAATTGATCAAAGGTAGATTAATTGGGCAAACGTAACTAACTGACATCAGGATGGTTTCGCTTCATAGGCCAATGGAGGACTTACTGTCATTGTCTGGGTACAACACATCCTTACAACACCCATGGAACCACAGTGGTGAGCTATCAGGAGGTACAGGCCAAAGATAGAAGACACCAACACCTATTAAAAAGTTGGGGCACTCAAAAAACAGGCAGAGATTTACTTCTTATGTTCAGGCTTTGCTCCATTTTCTGATGAAGCACGGGTATCCTGACGTTTCTCCTCTGAATAAGTCCTTTTGGAGGGTTTTTGTCCTGCCATTTGTTGTTGAGCAAACCTACTCCCCTTTGTTTGCCGAAACGGGGAGGCATACCTGAACTGTGACTTACTTGAAACTCTCCATGAAGTTGGAGCTCCAGATGTAGTCAAAAGGTTTAAGAAGGATCCAGCAGTATCTAGGGGCTCTTATTTCCAGGTTCTCTTATCTGATAAAATAACTGACATATCTGAAGTAGGAGCTCTTTAATTTACATTAAACAGGATGGGCAGATTCCATGTTGATCAAATCTCTGCTGTCATAATGAGTTCAGGTGTCTCTGTGTTGAGCAAACAGTCATTAGACAAGCCCTCTCTAAACTGCCTGTCAGATGATATTTCCACAATATGGAGATAATCGCTGTCATCAATTATACAGAGAGACACCGTTGGAAGGGGTCCAAATTAATTAATTTATGATATTAGCTTTTATCTACGATATTAGCAACTTGATCTTTCTAACCCAGAGGACGCAAACACTTGCTGTATACTTTGCTTTTTACGTCGTTTCTTTCTGTGTAAGCAACTCAACAGACAAAAATGCCCAGCTACCTAGCGGCTAAATAGCCATGCTTGGAAAACTGCCACACTGTGAAAGTTGTCATTCACTTGGAAATAGTGAAATAAACTATGCTTGCCATGAGTAACAGAAGAAAAATAACAGCGATAGATGGATAATATGAGTGAGAGAGAGAGAGAGAGAGAGAGAGAGAGAGAGAGAGAGAGAGAGAGAGAGAGAGAGAGAGAGAGAGAGAGAGAGAGAGAGAGAGAGAGAGAGAGAGAGAGAGAGAGAGAGAGAGAGAGAGAGAGAGAGAGAGAGAGAGAGAGAGAGAGAGAGAGAGAGAGAGAGAGAGAGAGAGAGAGAGAGAGAGAGAGAGAGAGAGAGAGAGAGAGAGAGAGAGAGAGAGAGAGAGAGAGAGAGAGAGAGAGAGAGAGAGAGAGAGAGAGAGAGAGAGAGAGAGAGAGAGAGAGAGAGAGAGAGAGAGAGAGAGAGAGAGAGAGAGAGATAGATAGATAGATAAGTGGCTGTAATCTTGTGAGGTGGAGACCGGGTTCGATACAGCACATTTCCCACACTCCACTTCAGTCAGTGTTGCTATCATGTTAGCACGATTGGCTAGCATGTAAATGGAACAGCCTGTGTTTTCTACGGAACACCAAATGAGGGGTTCAAATGAGACAATATTTATTCTGTTGTTCGCTTTTCCCCTCTCCGTCATCCATCACTCAGAATGGGGTGGAAATAGTGAGAGAAGTGGAGGAGAGGATCGTCATGGCTGGGGTAGCGAGATAAGTGACAGCAACATTTGACCAAAGGCACTGACTGGTTACACAACTACCTCAGTTTCTTTTTCCTTTTACCTCCTTTTCACCCCAAAATTAAGGTTTGATTGGCATCTTGCCTAATTCCACCTTTTTAGATGGTGCCCATCTTTCCCATTCATTTGGAATTGAGGCCTGCATATATCTTTAAATGCACATTCAGAATTTGTACAACAGATGTAGATGTTATATACGGATTGGTATGAAAACATTTATTTTATGTGATATTAGAGTGAATTAAGAACCGTAGAATGCTATGGAAGTATAACATGTTTCAGATGGACTCATTCTAGGCTGGATAATGAGAATGTAGGGTGATGATGACGATCATAATAGTGTCATTGATGTTCATTGTGCTGGAGATAATGACAATAGTGATAATAGCAATGAACAATGATAATGATGAAGTTGATGATGATTTTGTATGAGGACGTGGACTGTGATCTAGCGGTTACTGCCGCTGCATTCGGAGCACACATGTACTGTATGTCAGTGCTAGAGTTTGCTTGAATCTGGCCCACGCACGCCCTTCTAGCACACCATTTCTGCTGTTTACTTTCCTCTCTCTTTACTGACTCCGTCCAATAAACTAGAAAAATCATTAAAAAAATGAAATATGATAAGGACACGTACCCTGCGTGCCAGTCCCAGGGCGATGTAGCACTTCTCTCCTGCGTCAGTGATCTCCAGCTCATAGTAGTGGCAGCGTGTGTTGAGGGGTAGATCGGCCTGGGCCAAACCCACATCCATGATGCTTTTCCCTTTACCCACGTACTCTACCAACTGATGGGGAGAAGGATGGTATCACACAATACAATAAGGCAAATATCTACAAATAAATAAACAAATTGAAAACCCATTCTTGCACAAACCCACTAGCTCAATGGAGTACATTCAGTACCATTTAACAGCATCAAGGACACAGGGCCAGGGAAGTAAAGAAGAAGCACATTCTTCTCAGTACGTTCAGCACACAACTACCCTCAGGACAAGAACAATAGACAATTTATGATATGATTATGTCATATATTGATTATAAAAACACACTGTTGGCTCAGTTAAAAAAAACACTTGTAAATATTGATTTTCATACCGTTCCTGTAACATACCGGGGTATACGTATTAGCGGCAGTGGACACAAGGGCGCTATTTCTTGAAAATAATGCTTACAAAAGACTAACAAATTACTAGCGAATTCCCATAGCGGATGCTAGCTGACAAGCGCAAGAAAACATAAACTAATTGCAAGGACAGACAACCCAGCTCCTAAAGTTACACAACTATCTTAAAAGGCTACTCACAGTTTGCTGCACGCTCAAAACTAATTTAGGCAGCAGGGATCCTGAACCAGGAGGGGACTGATTGTCTCTGTTGTAACCAAGAAGCTTGATCTTGCAAGTTAGGGACAGTTCGAAATTTACTGGGGTAGGGGGTGGGGGTTCCAAAATATGGGAGGGTTGTCTAACCTTTTTTTTGTTGCGCAGGGGAGGGTAGTGTGTTTTTTCCCCTTGGTTTACATTTGCTCTATTGCATGTTTTATTAAATTATTTCTTCCATCCTAGCCCAATGTCCTTATCCGCTTGCATGTGCCTCCCCTATATCAAGGTGTTTTGGTTCTTCCCTTATGCACTACGCTTTTCCACGTGCTAACTTTGACTATACCACAGGTCAATATAGTCTACCAATCCTGCGCTCTGTCCAACATTCAGTGACAATATTGGTAGGTGGATTATTTGTCCAGATCTGCAATAGGCTAACTAGCAATCATACCACACATAAAGGCATTCAAAGCAGCATAAAAATTCAATATGAATCCAAAAGAACAAATAGAAATAGCTATTGCGCATGAAATAACTAAAAAAAGCTCCCCTATTGATCTTGTTTAGGGACAATACAATGATCCTATCTAGGCTAGCCTACAACAAACACCACAATGCAATGAATAATTGCATTATTGTATTCAAGCGAGTACAAAATTATACTCTAGGCTGCAGTGAAAAAAGTTTCATTTGAATAACGATGCAAAAGACCTGTGATGTAAATGTTTCTTTCCATTTGGATCAGTTGTGGGTCTACTCTCCACAGTTTATAAGGTCTAGAAAGACACAGTAGCAGGCCAGTCTGGCTGTATTTTCACTTCTGATAGTGAGATGTGCTGCCTGTTGCGGATCGTCATTCTCCCAAATCGTCCTATAATATTGTGGCCACATGCTCCCGGCAGGCTAGTTATTCAGGAAAGCTAAACACGTGCTCTGTCTCCTCTCCAATCTGAGCAACTATTCCTCGCGCACATAGTGGGGGGAAAAAGTATTTAGTCAGCAACCAATTGTGCTAGTTCTCCCACTTAAAAAGATGAGAGAGGCCTGTAATTTTCATAGGTACACGTCAACTATGACAGACAAATTGAGATTTTTTTTCTCCAGAAAATCACATTGTAGGATTTTTTGTGAATTTATTTGCAAATTATGGTGGAAAATAAGTATTTGGTCACCTACAAACAAGCAAGATTTCTGGCTCTCACAGACCTGTAACTTCTTCTTTAAGAGGCTCCTCTGTCCTCCACTCGTTACCTGTATTAAATGGCACCTGTTTGAACTTGTTATCAGTATAAAAGACACCTGTCCACAACCTCAAACAGTCACACTCCAAACTCCACTATGGCCAAGACCAAAGAGCTGTCAAAGGACACCAGAAACAAAATTGTAGACCTGCACCAGGCTGGGAAGACTGAATCTGCAATAGGTAAGCAGCTCGGTTTGAAGAAATCAACTGTGGGAGCAATTATTAGGAAATGGAAGACATACAAGACCACTGATAATCTCCCTCGATCTGGGGCTCCACGCAAGATCTCACCCCGTGGGGTCAAAATGATCACAAGAACGGTGAGCAAAAATCCCAGAACCACACGGGGGGACCTAGTGAATGACCTGCAGAGAGGTGGGACCAAAGTAACAAAGCCTACCATCAGTAACACACTACGCCGCCAGGGACTCAAATCCTGCAGTGCCAGACGTGTCCCCCTGCTTAAGCCAGTACATGTCCAGGCCCGTCTGAAGTTTGCTAGAGTGCATTTGGATGATCCAGAAGAGGATTGGGAGAATGTCATATGGTCAGATGAAACCAAAATATAACTTTTTGGTAAAAACTCAACTCGTCGTGTTTGGAGGACAAAGAATGCTGAGTTGCATCCAAAGAACACCATACCTACTGTGAAGCATGGGGGTGGAAACATCATGCTTTGGGGCTGTTTTTCTGCAAAGGGACCAAGACGACTGATCCGTGTAAAGGAAAGAATGAATGGGGCCATGTATCGTGAGATTTTGAGTGAAAACCTCCTTCCATCAGCAAGGGCATTGAAGATGAAACGTGGCTGGGTCTTTCAGCATGACAATGATCCCAAACACACCGCCCGGGCAACGAAGGAGTGCCTTCGTAAGAAGCATTTCAAGGTCCTGGAGTGGCCTAGCCAGTCTCCAGATCTCAACCCCCATAGAAAATCTTTGGAGGGAGTTGAAAGTCTGTGTTGCCCAGCGACAGCCCCAAAACATCACTGCTCTAGAGGAGATCTGCATGGAGGAATGGGCCAAAATACCAGCAACAGTGTGTGAAAACCTTGTGAAGACTTACAGAAAACGTTTGACCTGTGTCATTGCCAACAAAGGGTATATAACAAAGTATTGAGAAACTTTTGTTATTGACCAAATACTTATTTTCCACCATAATTTGCAAATAAATTCATTAAAAATCCTACAATGTGATTTTCAGGATTTTTTTTTCTAATTTTGTCTGTCATAGTTGACGTGTACCTATGATGAAAATTACAGGCCTCTCTCATCTTTTGAAGTGGGAGAACTTGCACAATTGGTGGCTGACTAAATACTTTTTTTCCCCACTGTAGAACCTAACACTTTAATATAGCCTAAATGTTTATAATGTAACTTTTATATGTGGCATAAACACAACCAGTCCCAATGTTGTAATCTGATTAGGCTAATTCATGTCTCCTGTAGGCATGCACACATTCGTCCAAAATATTATTCCAGCATCCTCAAAATGGCGTGACATTAACCAGGTTTTCATTCAACCTTTTTATGGGAGTCAAGTACGTCGGATAAAAAGTGTCACGACAGGCCTGATGGAAACAGCAAATTTGTTGGTAAACTTTCCAAATGTCGACAAAACTAAATACTCTAGACAAGGTGGGATCTTTTTGTGTCTGTAATCTATAATGCGGAGAAATGGCGGTGGAAACGCTTTTATGCACAAATATTGATATAATAACCATCATATCGAAGTAAACTTGGAGTCACGCGATGATATGTTGTGTGGTCCTCCCACTACGACAGTTAATTAGGCTACAGATTAAATAAGTTATGATGAACTTCATAGGGTGGTGAAAGTGCACAGTGATGAGCTTGATTCTCCTTTCAATAAGTAAACAATCTTATTCTGGTGATATGATGATTGATGCTTGGCTGCCGTTTGACAAATACAAATAATCTCGCCCTTTTGTCCATAATAATCTCATCATGTAGGCTATACCCGCACTGTATCTGCCAGCTGTTGGCTAGAGCGCACATACCAGAGTGAGCACTTTCACTATAGCTACGCAACATTTAACTTGTATTTTTTATTCGGTACATGGGAATTTAACCGCAAAAGTAATTTGTATGTGCACTACGTATTTACGCACAGATTATCCGCAACAAGTCAATTTGATGGAAACACAACTCTGATGGGAAAATGCACATGAAAATATGCCGCCAATTGGATGGAAACCTAGCTATAGACACCCTAAAAACTCTGGGAAGTGCGCTAGTTCAGTGTCACTTTGATTATGCCTGCACATTATGGTTCACCAGCATCCCCAAACATCTCAAAAATAAGCTGCAGACCAGCCAAAACAAGCATGTAAGAATTGTACTTCAACTCCCCCCTCATACTCATCTGGAGGTCGAGCATTTTAAGCAGCTAGGCTGGCTATCTGTGGAAAAAAATACTAGTATTAATTCAATTTAGTCTGGTCCACAAAATTATCACGGACTCAGTCCCCAGGTACTTATCCAACTATTTTTCATTTGTTAAAAATGTCCACCAGCATAATACCAGAGCCAGAGACTAATGTTCACTGTTTTAAATATAATATATATTTTTAGGCCTTTCCAATGCCTTGATATACAAATTATTATTACATTCTAAAATGTGAGAATGATGTGGACTTGCCTGACAAAAGAAATTGGATGCATGGTGATTTTTCTGTAGCCTATGTGGCCGACGCAGGCACACATAATAAACCCATGAATAGTGGTAGCATTCATCTCACCATTTGAAGCTCACCATCGTTGTTTTTATCTTGAGAAAGTGACCAAAAACCAGGTTCCTTTTGTAATGGAAGGATTTGCATGGAAAGCCAAGTTTGAAGCCAGAATTAGATGTTGTCATCCTCATAATAACCGCACGTGGTTTTACCGCAATAGAGCATACCTTTTTTCCAGCACTTTTGCTGTTGTTGCATTGCATGCGGTATCACAACAGCTGTTTGTCACTTGACTGTCATTCAGAAAATTCCTTTCTGTATCAGAAGATGTGTGAAAATATAATGGGTAAATAAACAGCTCAACACCAAATGCACATCCAACAAGTATTATGCATAATTATTGAACAACCAAGGTAAGGTGACTCTCGGTTAGAAGCATTCGATTTTGCAATCACCAACATTTTGGGGGCTTTGTGTGCCCATGAAAATTGTTTTCACCCCGTAACATAAGGAGACATGAAATGTTACGTTACACTGCATTTCTGAGATCTTTACACAAAAAACTGCCCGACAGCTAGATCCAGGATTCTTACAGGGTTACAGTTCAATGTCAAATTTAACTGATTAGTGCATTCGGAAAGTATTCAGACCCCTTCCCTTTTTCTGCGTTTTGTTACGTTACAGCCTTATTCTAAAATGAATGTAAAAAAAAATGTATCCTCAATCTACACACAATACCCCATAATGACTAAGCGAAAACAGGTTTTTAGAATTCCTTATTTACATAAGTATTCAGACCCTTTGCTATGAGACTCGAAATTGAGCTCAGGTGCATCCTGTTTCCATTGATAATCCTTGAGATGTTTCTACAACTTGATTGGAGTCCACCTGTGGTAAATTCAATTGATTGGACATGATTTGGAAAGGCACACACCTGTCTATATAAGGTCCCACAGTTGACAGTGCATGTCAGAGCAAAAACCAAGCCATGAGGTCAAAGGAATTAACCGTAGAGCTCCAAGACAGGATTGTGTCGAGGCACAGATCTGGGGAAGGGTAGCAAAACTTTTCTGCAGCATTGAAGGTCCCCAAGAACACAGTGGCCTCCATCATTCTTAAATGGAAGAAGTTTGTAACCATCAAGACTCTTCCTAGAGCTGGCCACCGGGCCAAACTGAGCAATCAGGGGAGAAGGGCCTTGTTCATGGAGGTGACCAAGAACCTGATGGTTACTCTGACAGAGCTCCAGAGTTCCTCTGTGGAGATGGGAGAACCTTCCAGAAGGACAACCATCTCTGCAGCACACCATCAATCAGGCCTTTATGGTAGAGTGGCCAGACGGAAGCCACTCCTCAGTAAAAGGCACATGACAGCCCGCTTGGAGTTTGCCAAAAGACACCGAAAGGACTCTCAGACCATGAGAAACAAGATTCTCTGGTCTGATGAAACCAAGATTGAACTCTTTGTCCTGAATGCCAAGCATCACGTCTGGAGGAAACCTGGCACCATCCTTATGGTGAAGCATGGTGGTGGCAGCAGTATGCTGTGGGGATGTATTTCAGCAGCAGGGACTGGGAGACTAGTCAGGATCGAGGGAAAGATGAACGGAGCAATGTACAGCGAGATCCTTGATGAAAACCTGTTCCATAGCGCTCAGGACTTCAGACTGGGGCAGACTGGGGCGAAGGCTCCCCTTCCAACAGGACAACGACCCTAAACACCCAGCCAAGACAACACAGGAGTGGCTTCGGGACAAGTCTCAATGTCCTTGAGTGGCCCAGCCAGAGCCCGGACTTGAACCCGATCTAACATCTCTGGAGAGACCTGAAAATAGCTGTGCAGCAATGCTCCCCATCCAACCTGACAGAGCTTGAGAGGATCTGCAGAAAAGAATGGGAGAAAGTTCCCAAATACAGGTGTGCCAAGCTTGTAGCATCATACCCAAGAAGACTCAAGACTGTAATGGCTGCCAAAGGTGCATCAACAAAGTACTGCGTAAAGGGTCTGAATACTTATGTAAATGTGATATTTCCGTTTTCTATTTTTAATACATTAGCAAAAATGTCTAAAAACCTATTTTTGCTTTGTCATTATAGGGTATTGTGAGTAGATTGATGAGGGGAAAAAACGATTCAATCCGTTTTAGAATAAGGCTGTAATGTAACAGTCAAGGGGTCTGAATACTTTCCGAATGCACTGTATGATATAACGATAACTTACACTGACATAAATGCAAGGACAGAAAATTTATATTTTATGTCACACAATTTTGGACAAATCCTTCAAGACACCAACCATGAGAAAGGGTTAAACATATATTTGAAATCAACTCGTGAATTGTATTGAATAACTATGTTCCCCCCTTATATCTTAACGTAATGACATAAAAAAAAAAAAGGCAGATTATTATCAATGACTTATTAACAGCTGTAAAAAGTTGTCCTGCGTAGGAAATCCTCACTGGTACCCTAGTTTATATAAAGATCTTTCTGGTCTAAGATCCCTTGTTTTCCAATCTCAGAATTGTTTTAAGAAAAAGGCTCAGTGCCATTATCCTCGCAAGGTGACCTATTGAAAGGTGTTGCAAACAGGGATGCCAATCATTTTGACCCCTATCTTTAAACAAAATGTATTTCTCTGAGAAATTGTATTAATATAAAATAATATAACTGTCCAAAAAAATTGGAGCATTCAATATAGCTCAAAATAGTATTTTGCTCATCAAGGTTGCCAATCATTTTGGAAGTGACTTTTTTTGGGGTACGGTATTGAAAATCATACTGTGGGTATTTCAAAGTACCCCTGTAAATGGTATATACGGTATACCACCCAAGCCTAAAATGTACCATTTGTACCTTTGGCCAAATTTAGGATTTAGGTTACAATAGACCTTCTCTCTGTGGCGCTTGTGAAATTACAGAATCAGGTAGACATGTACAGACACACACACATAACCCTCAGATAGGAATATTTCAGCAGGAGAGGTCAATGAGGCCATGGGCTCTTGAAGGCTTTTAGAGGCCAGGTCATGAGAATCAATTTGACTGTCTATTCAATTTAACAGTTCCACTTGACTCCTCCTGTAGTGCTTTTTATACACATTTATCATAGAGCCAATCCAACTGGAACAGGCCTAAGGCTCCTGTGGCCCGCCAGGTAAAACCCTCTGAAACGTAACAAAATCTCTCTGATTGCAACCAGACTGGTGGGCCAGGAGCCATCTGGCATGACTTGATCAGAATCTGTAGGGATGACAGGAACACATCAGTGTACAGAGTAGAGTACTGTAATTGTCCATTGAGGAAAGTGTTCCCAGGTTGGAACTAATGTGACGAATGAAATGGTCGACTAGCAAACATGTGGTGGCAAATTAGGATGTTCATAATGAACCATAACAGTTTACCAGTCCAGATGACAAAACAGAGGAGCTAAGGTACTCCTCTCTGCCATCTCACTGATAGAGTACAAAACAAGCACAAACAAACATTGATCTGTGGTCACACTGAGGGCACGGTCATATCAATACAACTCAATGAGGTAGTCTATCTGATTCATGACCTCATATCCTCTCATAGCTTCGTTTCCCTGGTCATTTGCTAACTACATTAAGCATTAATAACTAATCATTAATCCAACGTGACCTGGATCAGTTAGGGTAGACCTGACTCTCTAGATATGCTTTATCTGCCAGAGAACCATGGTTCCCACCTCAAACAAATACAAAAACAGCCATGATATTTTATGCTTGTGAGGTGTGAAAGGATTAACGTACATGGTGTATGTGTCAGACTGCACTGTGTGTGACCCTTTCTCTCTGCCCTGACTAGCAAAGAGAGTAGACAAGTACTGTAAATAAAGCACAGGGAAAAAATGATCATTATTATTACTTTACGACAATCTGTCAACGCCACTCTTTTCCCTTTCCTTTCTGTAGAGCAATTACCGGCTTACCAGCCAACTCTCTATCAACCTTTCTATTTTAGCTTCCTATTCTTCCCTCCTTCACCTTGACCTTCTGAACTTTGAAGAAAAAAGAAAAATACAATATCGATAGATGTGAACTTGATCGTGATATTTCTTCCATTTAAATGTATTTCCCATCTATCATGTCTGTGTTACAGAGTTGCTTCTGTCCCTCTCCTCACCCCAACCTGGGCTTGAACCATGGACCCTCTGAACACATCGACAACAGTCACCCTCGAAGCATAGTTACCTATCAAATCAAATCAAATCAAATTATATTGGTCACATGCGCCGAATACAACAGGTGCAGACATTACAGTGAAATGCTTACTTACAGCCCTTAACCAACAGTGCATTTATTTTTAACAAAAAAAGTAAAAATAAAACAACAAAAAAAGTGTTGAGAAAAAAAGAGCAGAAGTAAAATAAAGTAACAGTAGGGAGGCTATATATACAGGGGGGTACCGTTGCAGAGTCAATGTGCGGGGCACCGGCTAGTTGAGGTAATATGTACATGTGGGTAGAGTTAAAGTGACTATGCATAAATAATTAACAGAGTAGCAGCAGCGTAAAAAGGATGGGGTGGGGGGCAGTGCAAATAGTCCGGGTAGCCATGATTAGCTGTTCAGGAGTCTTATGGCTTGGGGGTAGAAGCTGTTGAGAAGTCTTTTGGACCTAGACTTGGCACTCCGGTACCGCTTGCCATGCGGTAGCAGAGAGAACAGTCTATGACTAGGGTGGCTGGAGTCTTTGACAATTTTGAGGGCCTTCCTCTGACACCGCCTGGTATAGAGGTCCTGGATGGCAGGAAGCTTGGCCCCAGTGATGTACTGGGCCGTACGCACTACCCTCTGTAGTGACTTGCGGTCGGAGGCCAAGCAGTTGCCATACCAGGCGGTGATGCAACCAGTCAGGATGCTCTCGATGGTGCAGCTGTAGAATTTTTTGAGGATCTGAGGACCCATGCCAAATCTTTTCAGTCTCCTGAGGGGGAATAGGCTTTGTCGTGCCCTCTTCACGACTGTCTTGGTGTGTTTGGACCATGATAGTTCATTGGTGATGTGGACATCAAGGAACTTGAAGCTCTCAACCTGTTCCACTACAGCCCCGTCGATGAGAATGGGGGCGTGCTCAGTCCTCTTTTTTTTCCTGTAGTCCACAATCATCTCCTTTGTCTTGGTCACGTTGAGGGAGAGGTTGTTGTCCTGGCACCACACGGCCAGGTCTCTGACCTCCTCCCCTATAGGCTGTCTCATCGTTGTCGGTGATCAGGCCTACCACTGTTGTGTCGTCGGCAAACTTAATGATGGTGTTGGAGTCGTGCCTGGCCATGCAGTCATGGGTGAACAGAGAGTACAGGAGGGGACTGAGCACGCACCCCTGAGGGGCCCCCGTGTTGAGGATCAGTGTGGCAGATGTGTTGTTACCTACCCTTACCACCTGGGGGCGGCCCGTCAGGAAGTCCAGGATCCAGTTGCAGAGGGAGGTGTTTAGTCCCAGGATCCTTAGCTTAGTGATGAGCTTAGAGGGCACTATGGTGTTGAATGCTGAGCTGTAGTCAATGAATAGCATTCTCACGTAGGTGTTCCTCTTGTCCAGGTGGGAAAGGGCAGTGTGGAGTGCAATAGAGATTGCATCATCTGTGGATCTGTTGGGGCGGTATGCAAATTGGAGTGGGTCTAGGGTTTCTGGGATAATGCTGTTGATGTGAGCCATGACCAGCCTTTCAAAGCACTTCATGGCTACAGACGTCAGTGCTACGGGTCGGTAGTCATTTAGGCAGGTTATCTTAGAGTCCTTGGGCACGGGGACTATGGTGGTCTGCTTGAAACATGTTGGTATTACAGACTCAGTCAGGGACATGTTGAAAATGTCAGTGAAGACACTTGCCAGTTGGTCAGCACATGCTCGGAGTACACGTCCTGGTAATCCGTCTGGCCCTGCGGCCTTGTGAATGTTGACCTGCTTAAAAGTCTTACTCACATCGGCTACGGAGAGCGTGATCACATAGTCATCCGGAACAGCTGGTGCTCTCATGCATGCTTCAGTGTTGCTTGCCTCGAAGCGAGCATAGAAGTGGTTTAGCTCGTCTGGTAGGCTTGTGTCACTGGGCAGCTCGCGGCTGTGCTTCCCTTTGTAGTCTGTAATAGTTTTCAAGCCCTGCCACATCCGACGAGCATCAGAGCCAGTGTAGTACGATTCAATCTTAGTCCTGTATTGACTCTTTGCCTGTTTGATGGTTCGTCGGAGGTCATAGCGGGATTTCTTATAAGCGTCCGGGTTAGAGTCCCGTTCCTTGAAAGCGGCAGCTCTACCCTTTAGCTCAGTGCGGATGTTTCCTGTAATCCATGGCTTCTGGTTGGGGTATGTACGTACGGTCACTGTGGGGACGACATCATCGATGCACTTATTGATGAAGCCAGTGACTGATGTGGTGTACTCCTCAATGCTGTCTGAAGAATCCCGGAACATGTTCCAGTCTGTGCTAGCAAAACAGTTCTGTAGCTTAGCATCTGCGTCATCTGACCACTTTTTTATTAACCGAGTCACTGGTGCTTCCTGCTTTAGTTTTTGCTTATAAGCAGGAATCAGGAGGATAGAGTTATGGTCAGATTTGCCAAATGGAGGGCGAGGGAGAGCTTTGTATGCGTCTCTGTGTGTGGAGTAAAGGTGGTCTAGAGTTTTTTTTCCTCTGGTTGCACATTTAACATGCTGGTAGAAATTAGGTAGAACGGATTTAAGTTTCCCTGCATTAAAGTCCCGGCCACTAGGAGCGCTGCATCTGGATGAGCGTTTTCCTGTTGATTTATGGCCTTGTACAACTCATTCAGTGCAACCTTAATGCCAGCATTGGTTTGTGGTGGTAAATAGACAGCTATGAAAAATATAGATGAAAACTCTCTTGGTAAATAGTGTGGTCTACAGCTTATCATAAGATACTCTACCTCAGGCGAGCAAAACCTCGAGACTTCCTTAGTATTTGATTTTGTGCACCAGCTGTTGTTTACAAATATACACAGACCGCCACCCCTTGTCTTACCGGAGTCAGCCGTTCTATCCTGCCGATGTAGCGTATAGCCCGCTAGCTGTATGATATCCATGTCGTCGTTCAGCCACGACTCGGTGAAACATAAGATATTATAGTTTTTAATGTCCCGTTGGTAGGATAACCGTAATCTTAGGTCATCCAATTTATTTTCAAATGATTGAACGTTGGCTAATAGGATTGATGGAAGAGGCAGTTTACTCGCTCGCCGTCGGATCCTTACAAGGCACCCCGATCTACGTCCACGATATCTCCGTCTCTTCCTCACGCGAATTTGGGCCTTGTCGGGTGTCTGTATGATATCCTTCGCGGCCGCCTCGTTGAAGAAAAAATCTTCGTCCAATAGGAGGTGAGTAATCGCTGTCCTGATATCCAGAAGCTCTTTTTGGTTATAAGAGACGATGGCAGAAACATTATGTACAAAATAAATTACAAATAACGCGGAAAAACACACATAATAGTACAATTGGTTAGAGGGCTGTAAAACGGCAGCCATCTTCTCCGGCTATCGCTCCATAAAATCTGTGGCCTTTGCAGACCAAGGGAAACTACTTCAAGGTCTCAGAGCGAGTGACGTCACCGATTGAAACGCTACTAGCGCACACCGCTAACTAGCTAGCCATTTCACAACGGTTACATCTGCTTCTTTGACGAACAAGTAGGGCTCATAGGTCTAATGACACCTTCTTGATGCGGAGTAATAGAGTGTGTGTGTCTGTGTGTGTGGTCACATTTACCATAGCTGGCCCTCACTGTAGCAGTCAGAAGGATCCGGTGGGTGTGATGACAGATCGCTAAATCGCTCTCTCTCTCTCTGATCCTCAAATCGCTCTCTCTCTGATCCTCAAGGTGTGTGTGTGTGAGTGAGTGTGTGTAGAGGGATGTTGGCATTGTAAAGGTCTTATTTTGTTGAACCGCTCGCTGCCCTAGCAACAGGTGCAGTGAGAAGGCTGTGTTTATTTATTTATTTAGATGCCCCTGAGGCCATAGGCATCATGTCAGGTAGAGTCATCTCTAGCATTATAGATTGACTAAAAGATGCTGCAAGAGTTGATGGGAAAATTGTGCCAGGCCTAGTTCAAAATTGTGACATACCTGTGTTAGACAAAGTTTCAAACAGAGTCTAAGTTTACCTATGGCTCTGCAGAGTGGAATCTCATTTTGCTTATCTTCCATGTTCTCATAAATATGTGTGTTCCCATACATACTGTATGTCTTTTAGCATGTCATCTTGACAGATCACTCCGGTCCGTAGTGAACAACCAGTCATTACCAGAGCAAATAAGGTCATTCTGAGGGCAGATGTGGCATTGGAGGTAGGGCTGTTGTGGTGACTGTATTACCGCCACACCGGCAGTTATGAGTCATGACCGCAGTCAAATTCCACGTGACCGTTGAGTCACGGTAATCTCCTCTTATGCACTCTGGACATGCTTTGGTAGTATCCAACTCGCTACCGACCATCAGGTTGCTAATGGCCTGGTACTCAACACTCTATTGTCCCTCTAACCACTCTGACATCATTGCAAATGCTATCTAAAATCACAACAAACACTTATCATCAAAACAGTCTCATGCTTTTCAATCTCACCTCACTGTGATAGATCAATTTGAAGAAAGGTTTAAACTGAGTGGAAAACATGGTCGTTGTGGATGTTGTTTCAAAGCCAAACAAGGAAATGGACAGTGCTTTCTAAGGTGACAATTAATTCAAAACACTCAGACCCCTTCACTTTTTACAGATTTTGTTAAGTTACAGCCTTATTCTAAAATGGATAAAATTATATTTTTTCCTCATCAATCCACAATACCGCATAATGACAAAGCGAAAACAGGTTTTTAGATATTTTTGTAAATGTAAATATATATTTTTAAATACCTTATTTACATAAGTATTCAGACCCTTTGCTATGAGACTCGAAATTGAGCTCAGGTGCATCCTGCTTCCATTGATCATCCTTGAGATGTTTCTTCAACTTGATTGGAGTCCACCAGTGGTAGATTAAATTGATTGGACATGATTTGGAAAGGCACACACCGGTCTATATAAGGTCCCACAGTTGACAGTGCATGTCAGAGAAAAAAAACAAGCCATAAGGTCAAAGGAATTGTCCGTAGAGCTCCGAGACAGGATCGTGTCGAGACACAGATCTGGGGAAGGGGTACCAAAAAATGTCTGCAGCATTGAAGGTCCCCAAGAACACAGTGGCCTCCATCATTCTTAAATGGAAAAAGTTTGGAACCACCAAGACTCAAAAGGCACCTTAAGGACTCTCAGACCATGAGAAACAAGATTCTCTGGTCTGATGAAACCAAGATTGAACTCTTTGGCCTGAATGCCAAGCGTCACGTCTGGAGGAAACCAGGCACCGCTTATCACCTGGCCAATACCTTCCCTACGGTGAAGCATGGTGGTGGCAGCATCATGCTGTTGGGATGTTTTTCATTGGCAGGGACTGGGAGCCTAGTCAGGATCGAGGGAAAGATGAACGGAGCAAAGTACAGTGAGATCCTTGATGAAAACCTGCTCCAGAGCGCTCAGGACCTCAGACTGGGGCGAAGGTTCACCTTCCAAAAGGACAACAACCCTAAGCACACAGCCAAGACAATGCAGGAGTGCCATTGGGACAAGTCTCTGAATGTCCTTGAGTGGCCCAGCCAGAGCCCGGACTTGAACCCGATCGAACATCTCTGGAGAGACCTGAAAATAGCTGTGCAGCAACGCTCCCCATCCAACCTGACAGAGCTTGAGAGGATCTGCAGAGAAGAATGGGAGAAACTCCCCAAATACAGGTGTGCCAAGCTTGTAGCATCATACCCAAGAAGACTCAAGACTGTAATGGCTGCCAAAGGTGCATCAACAAAGTACTGAGTAAAGGGTCTGAATACTTTTTTTGTGAATACATTTGCAATAAAGCTGTAACGTAACAAAATGTAGAAAAGGTGAAGGGGTCTGAATACTTTCCGAATGCACTGTACGCATATTAGAGCTTATGCATATGTATAAGCCTATATATGAGCCCAAGCCAGGAAAAAACATCTTAATTAAAAAAAATAGGCCTATTACCCATAGGCCTATTATGCATGGCAGAAAAACATTTTTAAAAAGAAAAAAAAGATTTAAAATGTCTTTGGTAAATAATTGGTCTAGCCTACACAAAATATTATAGTTATCGCCTCTGAGTGTGGACTGTTTTATTATGCATACTTGATGGACTGGTTACATTACGCTACGCTCCAAACTTTCTATTCATGAGTCTGGGAGAGAACGTATAGGCCTAGACAATGCTGTTGGTTCATTGATTGTGAAGGGCAGCTTACAGTTAGCCTACAATTACAGTGAATTTGTATTTGATTTTGAATAGCCTACTATAATACGGCATTTGATATATTTTCATAATTATGAGGCTGACATTATCTTTAGCTACAGAATATCTCACCACGTGCGTTTCCATTTCTTCTCTCTCCTTCATTCCTTTCTCGAGCGTGCAGAGAGAAGGGCTGTCAACAGTTTAATGAAATATGTTTAGTTGTGAAAACATGTTACTATCGATGTTCCCAAACAGATTTCACTTGGTTTCCCAAATTACGCACTGGTTAGCTACAGGAACAGGGTTGGAGAGCCCATGGCATACAGAGTTTGGGCGGAATATCACCTGTCGCACAGCGAGGGGCTGCATGCTCCTCAAATAGTGGTTGATGCGTGGTGTGAAATAAGTGTTCTTATAAGCCCAGAAATGTATATATGCTTTACCTGTGTGAAAGCAGAGTTTTGATGGGTGCCACTAAAAAGAGGAGGATCCCAGCTCTTACCATACTTATTTCTCAGCTGCTAATATTAAGTACATGCTCCGCTATAAAGCCGGAATAGCCTACCCTGCATGATTGGAAAACAAACTGTGGAAAGCGACCTCCATTCGCAAATGAATTAGATGTATTTTTCCCCCTGCCCATGCGATTATGGGCCATTCTAAATCGAAACTAATTGTACATATTAGCAAAGACAACATTACATTGAGAATAGTCTGATGGGTGAAAATATGATCACTTGATGAGAGAACAGCATGTGAGGCCTGAGGCAAGGAACATAGAGCAAGCTTTTTTTGTGACTTTTTCAAATCATCAATAGCCTATACTCGCAAGTTGGATGGGTTCCACTGGTGTACAGCAATCTTTAAGTCATACCACATATTCTCAATTGGATTGAGGTCTGGGCTTTGACTAGGCCACTCCAAGACATTTAAATGTTTCCCCTTAAACCACTCAAGTGTTGCTTTAGCAGTATGCTTAGGGTCATTGTCCTGCTGGAAGGTGAACCTCCGTCCCAGTCTCAAATCTCTGGAAGACTGAAACAGGTTTCCCTCAAGAATTCCCCTGTATTTAGCGCAACCATCATTCCTTCAATTCTGACCAGTTTCTCAGTCCCTGCCGATGAAAAACATCCCCACAGCATGATGCTGCCACCACCATGCTTCACTGTGGGGATGATGTTGTCGGGTGATGAGAGGTGTTGGGTTTGCGCCAGACATAGCGTTTTCCTTGATGGCCAAAAAGCTCAATTTTAGTCTCATCTGACCAGAGTACCTTCTTCCATATGTTTGGGGAGTCTCCCACATGGCTTTTGGCAAACACCAAACGTGTTTGCTTATTATTTTCTTTAAGCAATGGCATTTTTTCTGGCCACTCTTCCGTAAAGCCCAGCTCTGTGGAGTGTACGGCTTAAAGTGGTCCTATGGATAGATACTCCAATCTCCGCTGTGGAGCTTTGCAGCTCCTTCAGGGTTATTTTTGGTCTCTTTGTTGCCTCTCTGATTAATGCCCTGATTAGTGCCATATTCTTCAATTTTTTAATAATGGATTTAAATGGTGCTCCGTGGGATGTTCAAAGTTTCTGATATGATTTTATAACCCAACCCTGATCTGTACTTCTCCACTTTGTCCCTGACCTGTTTGGAGTGCTCCTTGGTCTTCAGGGTGCCGCTTGCTTGGTGGTGCCCCTTGCTTAGTGATGTTGCAGACTCTGGGGCCTTTCAGAACAGGTGTATATATACTGAGATCATGTGACACTTAGATTGCACACAGGTGGACTTTATTTAACTAATTATGTGACTTCTGAAGGTAATTGGTTGCACCAGATCTTATTTAGTGGCTTCATAGCAAAGGGGGCAAATACATATGCACGCACCAGTTTTCCATTATTTATTGTTTAGAAGTTATTTTTTTCATTTCACCAATTTGGACTATTTTGTGTATGTCCATTACATGAAATCCAAATAAAAATCAATTTAAATTACAGGCTGTAATGCAACAAAATAGGAAAATATGCCAAGGGGGATGAATCCATTCTGTTCTTCTGAAATACATTTTCTTCATATCATCATGTTTCTTTAGATCTGCCTGATGGTGTATATTAAATAGATTTAAATATACTTTTTCAAATGTAGATGTTCCAAAGGCGCACACCAGCGGCTTGTATGCGTGGAGGCCTGGAGATGCTAAACGTGTTTAGGTTAATTAACGGTCAATTACCTTGAGACCGGCAATCATTTCCATGACAATAACTGGCTGACAAAATGTAATGAATGCCACATCCCTAGTTGGAGGCACTGAGGAGATGGAAGGACCTCAATTGGGTGACTGACTCTAAAGGGGAGAGCTAATATTGTTTGGAGCCACTAACCTCAATAGCTACTACTAAACTCCATGAAATAAGGACAATTAGTGCCTTGATACACATACATCAATGTCTCTGGTTTGAGGCACTGAGGAGATGGCAGGACTCTTAGACTCCTATAAAAAAAAAGTGTTATTTGGAGTTCTATATAGAACCTTTTAGTTCTTTGGAAGTGATTAAAGAACCCTTTAATAAAAAAGGTTCTCTATATATACCCAGTGAAGGCTAAGAACCTTGAGGGTTCTATCCCTACTCCAGAGTGTAATGGGAATTTTTGAAAACAACAGCTAACCCAGTCGTCACATCAAACTCTAAAATGACAGCTAACATTCCCTTTTAATTTGTTTCAGCTGTTTTGCATTGACATTTTTATCCAGTGCTTGACTTGGGCAGGAGCTCACCGGAGCCGAGTACTGGCACCTCAAATGTTCTACTGCTTGAGCTCCTGTTCCTTTTATATAATATTAGCTCAAAAGTATTTTGGAGCTCCTGCACCTAATTATAAACAGTACCGACACCCAAAATGAGTACCTGCACCTATTTCAGTCGAAGTCCAGTACGATTGATATCCACATTAATGATGCTGCTGCATGATTTCACCTGGTCAGAAAAATGGCTAGCTGACGTCTGACACAGTTAGCTCTCTATGGCAGGGGAAGATCTCATTCATATTTTGCGACATTGTTGCCAAGGTCTGAGTGGCAAACAGCAAGGTTCATACAAACCTGTGCTGTTGCAAACTAAATGCTAGCTAGAAGCAAGAGGATATGTGTTTAATAAAAGCATACACACTTAGATAAAAAAGGGGTTCTATATAGAATATTTTGGTCAACTCAAAATGTAACTGCCATTCCGATTAAAAGAACAACTGCCATTCTAGCATGACCACACAAGGGGATGGTGGTTGAACCAACTTGCAAGTAGCCTACCAATAAGCACGTTATTTTTCAATGTATTAAGGTAAGCAAAGTTGATTATTTAAATCAAATATATGAGCCCAAGGTAATATGATAAACTACAGGCTAGATAAAGTTGAACTGTTATTAGAATTGGGCTGGCTAATTTAGCTAGCTAAACAGAAAAGGCTGAGCTACTTTAATTTGCCACTTTACAAGCTGTTTTTTTTAATGGGATATGCCAAATAGAGCTACAGACACAGCCTAACATTGGCAATAAGCTCATTGTTAACTTTTATTTCAGTATTTCAGTGTGGAGTCAATTTAGGGGACTCTGTTTCATGAAGCCATTAGACTGTTGCTAACAGAGGAAGTATGTATACTGAACAAAAAAATTAACGCAACATGCAACAATTTAAATGATTGTACTGAGTTACAGTTCATATACAGTGCATTCGGAAAGCATTCAGACCCCTTGACTTTTTCCACATTTTGTTACAGCCTTATTCTAAAATGGATTTAAAAATAATAATCCTCATCCATCTACACACAATACCCCATAATGACAAAGCAAAAACATACATTTTTGCAAATTAAATTAAATTTAAAAAACGGAAATGTCTGAATACATAAGTATTCAGACACTTTACTCAGTACTTTGTTGAAGCACCTTTGGCAGCGATTACAGCATCAAGTCTTCTTGGTTATGACGCTACAAGCATGGCACACCTGTATTTGGGGAGTTTCTCCCATTCTTCTCTGCAGATCCTCTCAAGCTCTGTCAGGTTGGATGGGGAGCGTTGCTGCACAGCTATTTTCAGGTCTCTCCAGAGATGTTCGATCGGGTTCAAGTCCAAGGCCACTCAAGGACATTCAGAGACATGTCCCGAAGCCACTCCTGCTTTGGTGTTGGCTGTGTGCTTAGGGTCGTTGTCCTGTTGGAAGGTGAACCTTTGCCCCAGTCTGAGGTCCTGAGCGCCCTGTAGCAGGTTTTCATCAAGGATCTCTTTGTACTTTGCCCCGTTCATCTTTCCTGACTAGTCTCCCAGTCCCTGCCGCTGAAAAACATCCCCACAGCATGATCCCATGTCCACAGAGGAGCTCCGGAGCTCTGTCAGAGTGACCATCAGGTTCTTGGTCACCTCCCTGACTAAGGCCCTTCTCCCCCGATTGCTCAGTTTGGCCGGGCGGGTAGCTCTAGGAAGAGTCTTGGTGGTTCCAAACTTCTTCCATTTAAGATTGAGGGAGACCACAGTGTTCTTGGGGACCTTCAATGCTGCAGAAATGTTTTG
The DNA here is from genome assembly GCF_020615455.1 of Coregonus clupeaformis. Taxonomy (NCBI): domain Eukaryota; kingdom Metazoa; phylum Chordata; class Actinopteri; order Salmoniformes; family Salmonidae; genus Coregonus; species Coregonus clupeaformis. Next base: position 1,316,100 of record NW_025533460.1, on the reverse strand, counting down.
CTACCCTTCCCCAGATCTGTGCCTCGACACAATCCTGTCTCGGAGCTCTACAAACAATTCCTTCGACTTCATGGCTTGGTTTTTGCTCTGATATGCACTGTCAACTGTGGGACCTTATAGACAGGTGTGCCTTTCCAAATCATGTCCAATCAATTGAATTTACCACAGGTGGACTCCAATCAAGTTGTAGAAACATCAAGGATGATCAATGGAAACAGGATGCATCTGAGCTCAATTTTGAGTCTCATAGCAAAGGGTCTGAATACTTAATACTATTCTGTTTTTTGATATGAAGAAAATGTAGTCTATTTCAGAAGAATGGAATAGCATACTCTGTGTTGTCCTTATGTTAGGTCCTGATGTGGCTATGCCAAATGGCTGTGGGCAACACTAGTTAATTTGCAGAGAAGATTTGTTTAGAATTCCGTGGCATTATTTTATATTATTTTATAGTATGAAGAATACAATTGAACAACGCTGAATAAAATATAAATATTTTCTCCAAACTATTTGAGGGAGTGCGCACATGCAGCTATTCTGTGTTGAGCGGTTAACAAAGAAATAGGTACTCCTACATGCTTAATTTAGAGTTATTAATGTAACTTTAGTTGTTCTACAAATGTTGGGCTATATGTTTAGATTTTTTATACATTTTAAGGCTGCATGATGCGGCTCTAAAAAGTTGCTTGAAAGGCATGAGCTCTGCTTTGTTTTTTGCGCAGGCTGTACACACTTCATTAGTCTCTCAATCACAATTTGACAAGCACTCGATAATGCCTCGAATTTCACGGCAGCATCCCCTTTGTGGCTGTAATGCACCCTAAAAAATTATCCATGCCTTTGCTGTGCCCTTCTCTCTTAGTGCTGCGCGCTCCAAAGCACTCCCTGAGTGCTGCGCGCTCTCCATCACATGATCGGGTCTTTCTCACAGGCTACAAGTGAAGGCAGACACATCGGGGATGTAACTGTGCACGTCCATATCTAATTCCGAAGTGCATATTGAAGATATTGGAAGAACTGTCCACATTTATTTTTCGTCAGCCAACAAGATGAGTAGGCCTAACGAACATTAAAAGCACTAGCCTATGTCAATCTACTATCCCCTATAGTACAAAAGTCGACCTATTCTATTCTGTGCAATAAATAAATATTCCAAACATAGTCTGGGACAGTTGTGGGATGCAATAGGCGGGCGGCAGGTAGCTTAGTGGTTAAGAGCATTGTGCCAGTAACCGAAAGGTCGCTGGTTCTAAACCCCGAGCCGACTAGGTGAAAAATCTGTCGATGTACCCTTGAGCAAGGCACTTAACCCTAATTGCTCCTGTAAGTCGCTCTGGATAAGAGCGTCTGCTAAATGACTAAAAATGTAAAATGTAAAAATGTAATACAACTACTAGCATCCCCAAAACTTTTTTTATGCAATGTGGCTGACACAACAGATCAGAACATTTAGCTTAAAATGTTGATAAACTATTAGGCTATTTCTTCACATTATAAGCGCAGCAATGCGCACATGGCAGTAGGCTAAAAGCGGAAATGTTCCATTAGCGGGAAAACACCATTATCAAAAGTGACCGCAAATGCGATTATGCATGTAATGCTTTTATTAAAAAAAGGTGCATTTTTATGGTTTAAATTATCTTCCCCAAACTCGAAACTCACTCGCTGCTTATGTATGCCAGTTAGGCTCTAAACCACTTGTAAAGCAGATTATTGTGCTTAATTTTAAGAAGTTATTTGGCCACTTTAGTTGTGATACAAACCTTATCAAAACATATAGGTCTATGGGCTAGGCTACATGAGGTGTGCGACTATGATTAGAGACACTTGAAACCCTACCTCTTTAAGGAATACCTGGAATAGTATAACAGTAATCCTTTAACCCCCCCCCATCTCCCCCACCCCCCCATTTAAAAAAAGAACGAAACGGGGGGAGTGGTTGTCCCACTGGCTATCCTAAGTTGAATGCACCAATTTGTAAGTCGCTCTGGATAAGAGCGTCTGCTAAATGACTTAAATGTAAATGTAAAAAGTAGCCTAACAAAAAAGGCTGTTTCTTATGCTGGGCATCATTCACAAGTGATAGGCTAATATTGTCACCCATCAGACTATTCTTGATTTAATCTTGTCTTTACATATACTAAATAATATATGTGAAATTTGTTTTGATTTAGAATGGACCATTATCATGCACCTGTCTCGAAACAGGGGCAGCAGGAAAAAAATACATGTCATCTGTGCACTTAAATAGCGACTGGAGGACGCTTTTCCCGTGATTCATTTTCATGCCAGCCAGGTAGGCTATACTCCTGTTGTAAAGAACAGCAATGTTCTTAATATTAGGAAAGTTGAGAAATAAATATAGTAGGCCTAGCCTATAGAAAGCTGATGGGATCCAGTTAGCAAGTTTGGTAGGCTACTAATGACCATGAGCAGCATCAGAGCTTGGAGAAGCCTAATTACCATGACTAAACGGTCACGTGGAATTTGACTGCCTTCATGACTCGGGACCGCCGGTGTGGCTGTAATACGGTCACCGCAACAGCCCTAGTCAACTGTATGTGTGAGGTCTGCCGTTTGGGGGGGGTTGAGAACGGAGCAGAAGCCACATTTTTGTCGTTCGCTGTAACTAATGGATAACGGTGTATTGTAAAGAAGTCAGCCAGAGTTAACTAACCAACAACGGGAACTGCTAACCTCAAGCTGTGCTAACCTCAACTGGTTACCCTTAAAACGGAGATGGTAAGCATCAGCCCAATGGGTATCCTTCCTACACCATGGGCAAGTCAAGGCCGTGCCCACAATCATTTCTAGCAACCATCTAGCCTACCTTTTCTGGATGCCTCACAGCAGCAATGTTATGTGGGAGACAATTTCATCATCTGAGTAAAACATAACCATGCAGTTCTGTGTCGACACCGCCTTCATTCCTCGGGTATGTCACCACCTCTTAATACAATAATTGTTTTAAAACACTCCAGGCAGGTTTTAGCCCTCACCCCAGCACTATGCTACGCTGGAGCTAACACGTATACACACATATACGCAATACATATTACACATAGGCGTCATGCACAATAGGCATCCATCCAGCCACAGACCCACATTCACACAGGCAAGCACTGCAGACAGACCCACACACACACACACAGACTTTCCACATATCCCGCATGAGGAGTTCCCACCCTGGCATGAATAAGACTATAATATTTTCAGAATAATCTAATCATGTTCTCCACTATATTTCACGAGGTGTGACATATCAGGACACGACATCCTGCTTTAACATCAGATGGCAGAATCTATTTTTCCTTTCCTTGCTTTGGATTTAGCCTACCAAAAAAAAGTAATTTGGCGTGGTCGCCACATTTTGGAAGTGTGTGAGTGAATATGAAAATCTGAAATGTCTTGGGTCAATAAGTATTCAATCCCTTTGTTATGGCAAGCCTAAATAAGTTCAGGAGTAAACATTTGCTTAACAAGTCACATAATAAGTTGCATGGACTCTGTGTGCAATAATAGTGTTTAACATGAATGACTACATCATCTCTGTACCCCACATATACCATTATCTGTAAGGTCCCTCAGTCGAGCAGTGAATTTCAAACACAGATTCAACCACAAAGACCAGTGAGGTTTTCCAATGCCTCGCAAAGAAAGGCACCTATTGGTAGACGGGTAAAAAATTTAAAAGCAGACATTGAATATTCCTTTTAGCATGGTGAGTTATTAATTATACTTCGGATGATGTAGCAATACACCCAGTCACTACAAAGATCCAGGCATCCTTCCTAACTCAGCTGCAGAAGAGGAAGGAAATCGCTCAGGGATTTCACCATGAGGCCAATGGTGACATTAAAACAGTTACAGAGTTTAATGGCTGTGACAGGAGAAAACTGAGGATGGCTCAACAACATTGTAGTTACTCCACAATACTAACCTTATTGATGGAGTGAAAAGAAGAAAGCCTGTACAGTATACAAATATTCCAAAACATGCATTCTGTTTGCAATAAGGCACTCAAGTAATACTGCAAAAAATGTGGCAAAGCAATTCACTATTTATCCTGAATACAAAGTGTTATGTTTGTGGCAAATCCAATACAACACATTACTGAGTACCACTCTCCATATTTTCAAGCATAGTGGTGGCTGCATCATGTTATGGGTATGCTTGTAATCATTACGGAATGGGGAGTTTTTCAGGGTTAAAAAAGAAAACGAATGGAGCTAAGCACAGGCAAAATCCTAGAGGAAAACCTGGTTCAGTCTGCTTTCCAACAGACACTGGGAGATTAATTCACCTTTCAGAAGGACAATAACCTAAAACACAAGACCAAATCTACATTGGAGTTGCTTACAAAGAAGCCAGTGAATGTTCTTAAGTGGCCGAGTTACAGTTTTGACTTAAATCTACTTGAAAAAGTGGTTGTCCCACTGCCTATCATAAGTTGAATGCACCAATTTGTAAGTCGCTCTGGATAAGAGCGTCTGCTAAATGACTTAAATGTAAATGTAAAAAGTAGCCTAACAAAAAAGGCTGTTTCTTATGCTGTAATGTAAATATCTATGTCAAGACCTGAAAATGGTTGTCTAGCAATGATCAACAGGGTTGGAAATTAACACCCGCCAAATTTCGGGTACATATTGTAATTCGCTGGAAAGAATGTATATTTCAACAGCCACGTTGGCGGGTGGTCACACAGAGCATTTGAGAACAGTTTTTAAAAAGTTGGTCGAATTGACAAGGCTACTAAAGTGTGACTTTGTCCTCATGTTTTTTGGCAAGTTACATCGTTTTGTTCAGATGCTATGTTGTTTTTCAATGTTAGTTTGAGTTTGCTGCAACTGTCTGTTGCTAGGAAGACATTGCAGTCTGAGTTTTTTTCATCACAGATAAGCGAGTGCCCAAGTTACCACGATAACGGCCCGTCCCTTAAAGGGCCAGCTAAACATTTTTGTCTCACCTAATGATTGTGCTTAATTGAGCATGGATCACTCCCAAAAACGTTTATTCGTGAACTTTTAGTCATTGTTCTCCTAGATGTATTTGTGTGCTTCTACATTTCTACTTAGGAGCACATCATGTACTCAGTGAAAAAAATGTCAGTGTAGAGCCCTGAACTATAATAATAAATAAGCTGTATCACTCAGCATTTTGTGGTAGGGCAGGCACTTTGTTGATTCTTGATATTCAGTTGTAGAACTGTTTATCTGTTTTTATTATTGGATCTAAATTATATATTTTAACATACATTGGTTAAAAGACGCAGGTCACAACAATGAAATGAAATTAAGCAATATACCCCATTACTTCTTACTAGTAATACATGTATTGTTTTTGAAACATTAGAAAGCATGCTCATCTGTTCATTTGTTATTTTTGGTGTAATTATGAAATGTAAAAAAAAATTGGCTGGTGAAAAATCTGAGTGGCTGGTAGATTTGTTCATCTACCTGCCACAGTGGCTTGTGGACCAAAAAGTTAATTTCCCACCCTGATGATCAACAACAAATTTGACAGAGCTTGAAGAATTTTTAAAAGAATAAATGGGCAAAGTTTGCACAATCCAGCTGTGGAAAGCTCTCAGACTTAAAGGCGCTGCATGGTCAATCCGACGTCTGCATTGGCCGTGCAGCATTTAGGGTGAGACTGCCTCTGCAGAAGTCAGGGCAGTCATACTTCTTGCACTTCGGAGAGCAGCGCAGAGCTGTTGTGAAGGAAGTTGTCAACCAATCATGTCAATGCGGAGCTATACGGAGCCTTCCGCATTGTTACAAAATTTGGGAGGCGTACGGCGATGACGTACAGATGACGTACAGCCTCCGACCACATTTTCGGATGAAGCATACATTTTCTCTTATCCAGAAAGACTCACCGCTGTAATCGCTGCCAAAGATGCTTCTACAAAGTATTGATTTAGGGGTGTGAATATCTATGTAAATTAGATATTTCTGTACTTCATTTTAAATTATGGGGTATTGTGTGTAGAACTGGTTCCTCTTAAAACAGAGATTGTATGCCTCAGCCCAATGGTTATCCTTCCTACACCATGGGCAAGTCAGGGCTGTGCCCACAATCATGTTTTTTTTAAATATTTTTATTTTATTTTTATTTTTCATCATGTCTAGCCACCATCTAGCCAACCTTTGCAGGATGCCACACATCAGCAATGTTATGTGGGAGACGGTTTCATCATCTGTGCAAAACATAACCATGCAGTTCTGTGAAAACATAACCATGCAGTTCTGTGTCGACACCTCCTTCATTCCTCGTGTATTTCACCACCTCTTAATACAATAATTGTTTTAAAACGCTCCAGGCAGGTTTTAGTCCTAACACCAGTACTATGCTACGCTGGAGCCAACACGTACACGTACACACACAATAGGCATCCATCCAGCCACAGATCCACACTCACACAGGCAAGCACTGCAGACAGACCCACACACAGACTTTCCACACATCCTGCATGAGGAGTTCCCACCCTGGCATGAATACGACTAGAATATTTTCAGAATAATCTAATCATGTTCTCCACTATATTTCACGAGGTGTGACATATCAGGACACGACATCCTGCTTTAAGATCAGATGCTAGAATCTATTTTTCCTTTCCAGGCTTTGGATTTAGCCTACCAAAAAAGTAATTGGCTGCTGTCTCCACATTTGGGAAGTGTGTGAGTGGTGTGGCTGGGATTGCCAGGGACAATGTAAAGTGGAGACAGGGTTTCGGACAGCAGTTGGATGTATGGACGGACAGTGGTTTTTGGGTGTTGAGGTGACGCGGTATGGGGTTGTAATTAAAAGTGAAGGAGGTATGCAGGTTTGCCTTGCCTGCCCCAGGGCCATTCAGCTGCACTCCCTAACCCTGCACAACCCTTCTACCCCCCCCATACTAATGCAGGTATGGTGTGTCTCCCCACTGAGTCCAACACCAGCCCAACAGCCTGCCTCATGACAGATACTACCAGACAGACAACCCCCCATCATAAATCTACATCAGAACGAGAGACAAAGAGAGACACATATAGACCAAGAGAGGGTGAGACCCAGACAGGAAAGGGAGAGCGGGACAGAGGGAGACAGACAGACGGGGAGATATTGGGGGAGAGACAGACAGAGGAGACAGAGGGGGAGACAGAGGGGGAGACAGAGGGGGAGACAGACAATCAGACAGACAGAAAAGGGAAAGACACAAGGCTGCCGAGAGAGGTAGCCTAACAATTGCTGTGTCTGAGTGAGACATGGAAAATTACCCCCAGCAAAGTCAATATCCTGCCCCCATGGCATCCCTTCCTTTTTATACCAACAGCATCCAACCACAACAGATATTCACGCCATAAATCATTGGCAGTTTTACAGTATTTCTGATACAGTCATGTGTCTACTTCATTCATACCCTCCTATGCACTCAAGTACTGTACAATTACTGTACAGAGGCTGGCTACATTCTCCAACTGATACAGGAGTGTCTGTCCTTACTATGTGACTCCTGCCATGGCTGTCTCATAGTCTACATTTCCTGACCCATTTATTTTACCATCATTCTCACTCTGTATGACAACTTATTGATAGAACCAACAGCAAATCCCTATTGTTTGTCAAAAGTTAATATTCAGATCTTTTCTCTGATGTGAGTAGTTAGTCTATTAATATCTTGTGTAGAGCGAGGGCAGCTTTTCCAGCCCTGCGTTGTACCAACACACTGATTCTGCAGGAAATGGCCCATTGGCCCCCCTGTACTGTTACTGTATCCTTGCATGCTCTGCTCCATTGGCCGCTGCACCACTACACTTCTTTAAGTGTGTCGGTACATTTCAACACCCATCTAAAGACACACAAACAGAGCTGGGCACCACCTGTCCTACAATGGGTCTCAGATGTACTGTTTCCTGGAACAACGGCCGACACAGCAGGAAAAGAGTAAGGGAGCGAGAGTGAACGAGAGCGAGGAAAGGGAAGGCTAATATTTATTTTTATTTTTATTTCACCTTTATTTAACCAGGTAAGCCAGTTGAGAATAAGTTCTCATTTACAACTGCGACCTGGCCAAGATAAAGCAAAGCAGTGCGATAAAAACAACAACACAGAGTTACATATGGGGTAAAACAAAACAAACTCAAAAATACAACAGAAAATATATATACAGTGTGTGCAAATGTAGCAAGTTATGGAGGTAAGGCAATAAATAGGCCATAGTGCAAAATAATTACAATTAGTATTAACACTGGAATGATAGATGTGCAAGAGATGATGTGAAAATAGAGATACTGGGGTGCAAATGAGCAAAATAATTAACAATATGGGGATGAGGTAGTTGGGTGGGCTAATTTCAGATGGGCTGTGTACAGGTGCAGTGATCGGTAAGGTGCTCTGACAACTGATGCTTAAAGTTAGTGAGGGAGATAAGTGTCTCCAGCTTCAGAGATTTTTGCAGTTCGTTCCAGTCATTGGCAGCAGAGAACTGGAAGGAATGGCGGCCAAAGGAGGTGTTGGCTTTGGGGATGACCAGTGAGATATACCTGCTGGAGCACATACTACGGGTGGGTGTTGCTATGGTGACCAATGAGCTAAGATAAGGTGGAGATTTGCCTAGCAGTGATTTATAGATGGCCTGGAGCCAGTGGGTTTGGCGACGAATATGTAGTGAGGACCAGCCAACAAGAGCGTACAGGTCACAGTGGTGGGTAGTATATGAAGCTTGTGGTGGGGCGGCAGGTAGCTTAGTGGTTAAGAGCGTAGTGCCAGTAACCGAAAGGTCGCTGGTTCTAATCCCCGAGCCGACTAGGTGAAAAATCTGTCGATGTGCCCTTGAGTAAGGCACTTAACCCTAATTGCTCCTGTAAGTCGCTCTGGATAAGAGCGTCTGCTAAATGAAAAAAAAAAAAAAAGCTTTGGTGACAAAACGGATGGCACTGTGATAGACTACATCAAATTAGCTGAGTAGAGTGTTGGAGGCTATTTTGTAAATGCCATCGCCGAAGTCAAGGATCGGTAGGATAGTCCATTTTACGAGGGCATGTTTGGCAGCATGAGTGAAGGAGGCTTTGTAGCGAAATAGGAAGCCGATTCTAGATTTAACTTTGGATTGGAGATGCTTAATGTGAGTCTGAAAGGAGAGTTTACAGTCTAACCAGACACCTAGGTATTTGTAGTTGTCCACATACTCTAGGTCAGACCCGTCAACAGTAGTGATTCTAGTCGGGTGGGCGGGTGCCAGCAGCGTTGAAGAAACCAATACAGTGAACTGAAATACGTTTCACCAAATTAGAGTGACTTACCTTAAACTAGTGTGGAAAAGAAATCACTCGTTTAACGGACTTGTTTTACATACTTATTTTGGACACTGAGCTTAATGTTCATTTTCAAACATTTAAAAATATTAAAATGTGGAGTACACGCTGATTTTGGAGTGACCTATCACTTTACATACCTATGGGCAGACACTCCACTTTTTCTCAAAAAGCAAAGTAACCATCCCAAAATAATCATCCCAATGATATGAGAAAGTTATCTTAATGATATGAGAAAATGCTAACTGTCAACCTAACCAAAGATGGTTTAGTATGAAGATATACTACATGGTCAAAAGTATGTGGACACCTGCTCATTAAACATCTCATTCCAAAATCATGGGTATTAATATGGAGTTGGTCCCCCCTTTGCTGCTATAACAGCCTCCACTCTTCTGGGAAGGCTTTCCACTAGATGTTGGAACATTGCTGCGGTGACTTGCTTCCATTCAGCCACAAGAGCATTAGTGAGGTCGGGCACTGATGTTGGGTGATTAGGCCTGGCTTGCAGTCGGCGTTCCAATTCATCCCAAAGGTGTTTGATGGGGTTGAGGTCAGGGCTCTCTGCAGGCCAGTCAAGTTCTTCCACACCAATCTCGACAAACCATTTCTGTATGGACCTCGCTTTGTGCACGGGGGCATTGTCATGCTGAAACAGGAAAGGGCTGTTTCCACAAAGGTGGAAGCACAGAATCGTCTAAAAGGTCATTGTATGCTATAGCGTTAAGATTTCCCTTCACTGGAACTAAGGGGCCTAGCCCGATCCATGAAAAACAGCCCCAGACCATTGTTCCTCCTCCACCAAACTTTACAGTTGGCACTATGCATTGGGGCAGGTAGGGTTATCCTGGCATCCGCCAAACCCAGATTTGTCCATCAGACTGCCATATGGTGAAGCGTGATTCATCACTCCAGGGAGCGCGTTTCCACTGCTCCAGAGTCCAATGGCGGCGAGCTTTACACCGCTCCAGCCGACGCTTGGCATTGCGCATGGTGATTTTAGGCTTGTGTGTGGCTGCTCGTCCATGGAAACCCATTTCATGAAGCTCCCGACAAAGAGTTATTGTGCTGACGTTGCTTCCAGAGGCAGTTTGGAACTTAGTAGTGAGTGTTGCAGCAGAGGACATACAATTTTTATGCGCTACACGCTTAAGCGCTTGGCGGTCCGTTCTGTGAGCTTGTGTGGCCTACCACTTCGCTGCTGAGCCGTTGTTGCTCCTAGATGTTGCCACTTCACAATAACAGCACTTACAGTTACCCCTACAAATCAGCTGGGCTAGACAATCTGGACCCTTTCTTTCTAAAACTAGCCGCCGAAATTGTCGCAATCCCACCATTTCGAATCCCACCGTACCTTCTCCGCTATACAATCCGGTTTCCGAGCTGGTCATGGGTGCACTTCAGCCACGCTCAAGGTCCTAAACGGTATTATAACCGCGATCGATAATAGACAGTACTGTGCAGCCGTCTTCATCGACCTGGCCAAGGCTTTCGACTCTGTCAACCACCGCATTCTTATTGGCAGACTAAATAGCCTTGGTTTCTCAAATGACTGCCTCGCCTGGTTCACCAACTACTTCTCAGATAGAGTTCAATGTGTCAAATCGGAGGGCCTGTTGTCTGGACCTATGGCAGTCTCTATGGGGGTGCCACAGGGTTCAATTCTTGGGACGACTCTTTTCTCTGTGTATATCAATGATGTCGCTCTTGCTGCTGGTGACTCTCAGACCCACCTCTATGCAGACGACACCATTTTGTATACATCTGGCCCTTCATTGGACACTGTGTTAACAAACCTCCAAACGAGGTTCAATGCCATACAACACTCCTTCAGTAGCCTCCAACTGCTCTTAAACACTAGTAAAACTAAATGTATGCTCTTCAATCGAACGCTGCTGGCACCCGCCCACCCGACTAGAATCACCACTCTTGACGGGTCTGACCTAGAGTATGTGGACAACTACAAATACCTAGGTGTCTGGTTAGACTGTAAACTCTCCTTCCAGACTCACATTAAGAATCTCCAATCCAAAATTAAATCTAGAATCGGCTTCCTATTTCGCAACAAAGCCTCCTTCACTCATGCTGCCAAACATGCCCTCGTAAAACTGATTATCCTACCGATCCTTGACTTCGGCGATGTCATTTACAAAATAGCCTCCAACACTCTACTCTTTTTGGATGTACTCTATCACAGTGCCATCCGTTTTGTCTCCAAAGCCCCATACACTACCCACCACTGTGACCTGTACGCTCTTGTTGGCTGGTCCTCACTACATGTTCGTCGTCAAACCCACTGGCTCCAGGCTATCTATAAATCACTGCTAGGCAAATCCCCGCCTTATCTTAGCTCATTGGTCACCATAGCAGCACCCACCCGTAGTCTGCGCTCCAGCAGGTATATCTCACTGGTCATTCCCAAAGCCAACACCTCCTTTGGCTGCCATTCCTTCCAGTTCTCTGCTGCCAATGACTGGAACGAATTGCAAAAATCTCTGAAGCTGGAGACACTTATCTCCCTCACTAACTTTAAGCATCAGTTGTCAGAGCACCTTACCGATCACTGCACCTGTACACAGCCCATCTGAAATGAGCCCACCCAACTACCTCATCCCTATATTGTTATTTATTTTGCTCTTTTGCACCCCAGTATCTCTATTTGCACATAATCTCTTGCACATCTAGCATTCCAGTGTTAATATTAATTGTAATTATTTTGCACTATAGCCTATTTATTGCCTTACCTCCATAACTTGCTACATTTGCACACACTGTATATATATTTTCTGTTGTATTTTTGACTTTGTTTTTTGACCCCATATGTAACTCTGTGTTGTTGTTTTTATCGCACTGCTTTGCTTTATCTTGGCCAGGTCGCAGTTGTAAATGAGAACTTGTTCTCAACTGGCTTACCTGGTTAAATAAAGGTGAAATAAAAATAAATAAAATAAATAAATAAATAAACAGTTGACCGGGGCAGCTCTAGCAAGGCAGAAATATGACGAACTGACTTGTTGGAAAGGTGGCATCCTATGACGGTGCCACGTTGAAAGTCACTGAGCTCTTCAGTATGGGCCATTCTACTGCCAATGTTTGTCTATGGAGATTGCATGGCGGTGTGCTCAATTTTATACACCTGTCAGCAACGGGTGTGGCTGAAATAGCCGAATTCACAAATTTACTTTTGGCCATGTAGTGTATGTAGAAACTGCTTCTCCAATAGAAATCCCAGATCACGCTTGTAGGCGATGTGATGGCGACGTTGGCTAGCTAAGCTCATGCACAGAAACGTGTCATCAGGTTTAATGGTCGTCTCGCGCCGAACTGAGCATGTGCAGGTCGTCAAATCAAAGGTGCTCCTTCGATATAAAGTTGTTTTTGATTAAAACATTCACGAGGTTGGAGTAATAACATGTACAGCTACTTAAGACATTGGGGTGAATCTAGGTTGTGGATTTAGATTTAGAAAATAATGAACTAAAGAACAACACATTTTTTTACTGCTCTCAATGACTTCTCAAACCCCAAACCCTGGTCTGGTCTGCCAAGTCTGCTTCGCTTCGCAAGCGTTCCAGGAAGTCTCACGATGTTGGGCCTCTGGGTTTAGAAACCTAACCGCAAAACCTATATCCCTGTTGTTTCCAGGCAACCAAACTGAAAGGTAAACAACCACACTAAACACCATGAATCACTGTTATCGATAAGAAAACAATTATGAAACAATGTGAATGATTAGGTCACACCTTGACAACCCATGACATTTATCTTGGTTCTGAAGGACGTGGTAAAGGGTTCAGTCAACAGAGGAAGACTCCATGCTCTCATATCAAAATTCCTTCTGAAGCAGCGAGCATTCCTGGCCTCCCACCTCGGTTTTCCACCTTAAACAGACTGTGGTAATCTACAGGTGTGTAGAAATAATCCCAGGTGTAGCTAAAAAATGAAGGCTGTTTCCACAGAACCAGAGTAACTGCTGCCTTCTGCAAGCATGCCATTGACAAACACCACCAGGCAGGTCTGCACTCAGCAGCTACCAACAGACAACAACATTCAAAACACACACAGACCGAAACACAGATACAAACACATAGGGACTATGTTCCGATATCCACACTGGCATACTACTTGAATGAAGCAATGTACTGGGCATGCATTCTAAGTGGTATGCTACTATGGACATTGGAACGTAACCATACCCTCTCTCTTCATACAAAGGATGTTTATTCATAGTCATACACACTTTTCATCTTGTATATGTTGAGCAGATGAGGTGTAATGTAATCATAGGAAGAAGACCATGTGAATAACATGAATTATGTATGAAGTAGCCTAGAAGACAACAGGCAAGGCCAGGTCCTTACCGAGCCGGTGACCCTGACGTCATGGAGACGCCCCCACTCATCCTCGTGGCTGTCCACTATCATCAGTCCGTCTTCCTCCTCCATCCCCCACTCCGCTTGCAGGTCCAGCTGCACCTCCTCCCCCAGAGAGTGCATCCCAACGGCCGGGTAGAGCGCCTCTGGAGACCCTGGGACCACCACCGTGCCCACCTAAATGCAAACACATTAATAATATGTAATATGGGTGACAGAGATTGAGTCTGGACCAGTCCAGGACCATTGAGTACTAGACCCAGACTAAGACCAGACCCTTGACCCTGACTGCATGTACGTGGTCTCGAGAGTAAGACTACGAAATTGAGACTCCATCTCTGATATGTGGCGCAATATACATTCATTGCCTATAGAGGTGTTACATATCATAGAACATATGAATACCAGAGGGAGGTGCTGTAATCTTTTTCAAACGACAGTAAGAGCTTGATTGTATGTAGTAGGCCTACATGTGTGTGAAAGAGACTAAGATCTTAGCTTACTTCTTTTCCGTTCTTGGTGAAGAAGACCGTTGTTTGTCCATCCTCAAATGCCTCTAGGTAGATCCCACAGCCAATACGATCGCCACGGTTACACTTGGGCCCAAACTGCTGTCCAATAGTGTTCCCATTGTACAGCCTGTGGAATGCCAGAGGTGAGAAGTGAGGGTGCTGGCTGAGCCACAGCTCAGTCAGCCATATACAGTCAGGTCCATAATTATTGGCACCCTTGACAAAAATGAGCAAAACAGACTGTATAAAATAAATAATACAAATACTGAGCTATGCTGCATGCGCCAAAAAACAGTGAGCACCATAATTCATTGGACAGTGACCATTTTTTTGTTATTTTGGTTGTGTACTCTAGCACTGAGTTTGAAAGGATACGATGACAATGAGGGTGAAGTGCAGACTGTCAGCTTTAATTTGAGGGTATTTTCATACATATCGGATGAACCGTTTAGAAATTATAGAAGCTTTTGTACATGGTCCCCCCCATTTTCGGGCATCAAAAAACATTGGACAGTTTAACATAATGTAGAATAAAGTAATCATTGTTAATATTTGGTCGCATATCCTTTGCATGCAATGACTGCTTGAAGTCTGCGATGCATCGACATCACCAGAAGCTGGGTATCTTCCCTGGTGATGCTCTGTCAGGCCTGTACTGCAGCCATCTTCAGTTCCTGCTTGTTTCGGGGACTTATTGCCTTCAGTCTCCTCTTCAGCATGTAAAATGCATGTTCAATTGGATTCAGATCCGGTGATTGACTTGGCCAGTCAAGGATTTTCCACTTTTTGGCCATCAAAAACCCCTTCGTTGCTCTAGCAGTATGTTTAGGGTCATTGTCTTGTTGCATGATGAAGTGCCGGCCAATGAGTTTGGAGGCATTTGGTTTTATCTGAGCAGATAAAATATTTCTGTAGACTTCAGAATTCATTGTTCTACTTCTGT
Organism: Coregonus clupeaformis; assembly: GCF_020615455.1. NCBI lineage: Eukaryota > Metazoa > Chordata > Actinopteri > Salmoniformes > Salmonidae > Coregonus > Coregonus clupeaformis. The sequence goes on along the minus strand of NW_025533460.1, from coordinate 1,300,976 downwards.
CTGCAGTCACATCATCGATGAAGACAAGTGAGCCTGTTCCACTGGCAGCCATACAGGCCCAACACCACCTCCACCATGTTTCACGGATGAGGTGGTATGCTTTGGATCATGGGCATTTCCTTTTTTTCTCCACAATTTCCTCTTTCCATCACTCTGGTACATGTTAATCTTTGTCTCATCTGTCCACAATACTTTTTTCCAGAACTCTTGGGGCTCTTTTAGGTGCTTTTTAGCAAACTGTAATCTCGCCTTTCTGTTCTTCAGGCTTATCAGTGGTTTGCATCTTGTAGTGTACCCTCTGTAGTCCTGCTGGTGTAGTCTTCTACATATGGTAGACTTTGACACATCTACACCTGCATCCAGGAGAGTGTTTTTGATCTGTTGGGCTGTTGTCAGGGGGGGGTTTCTTCACCATAGAGTGTATTCTCCGGGTCATCCACTACAGTGGTCTTCCTCGGTCTACCGGGTCTTTTGACATAATTGAGTTCACCGGTTGTTTTTTTCTTGTTACTATTGAACCAAACTGTTGACTTGGGCATGGCCAGGGTTTTTACAATGTTCCTGATTGATTGATTTTCCTTTCTGAGCCTTATGACGGCCAGCTTCTTTTGCATCGACACTGCTATCACACCCCAACAACAACCTCCAAAGGCAATAGCAAAGTCTAGAATCAATACTATTCATCAACAGCTCTCCTGCATTCACTAACGACACAAATGAATACACCTACCTAACGACACACATCTGTGAAGCCAATTTAACAAATACTTGTAGTACCTTAAAATGGGGGGACCAGGTACAAAAGGTGCTGTCATTTCTAAACAGTTCATCCGATATGTATGAAATACCCTCAAATTAAAGCTGACAGACTGCACTTCACCCTCATTGTCATTGTATCCTTTCAAACTCAAAGTGCTAGAGTACAGAACCAAAATAACAAAAACATGGTCACTGTCCAATGAATTATGGTGCTCACTGTATATTATTTTATACTAATACAATTGCTCAGAGAGATTTTGTTTAAAAAGTCATTCAAAATCTAAAAAAGATAGGGGTCAGAATTATTGGCACCCCTGTTTTCAGTACTCCAGCACCCTACCCTTTGTATTTTGTATTTATTAAAGGATCCCCATTAGCTGCTGCCTTGGCAGTTATATATGTGGTCCTCTGTAGCTCAGCTGGTAGAGCACGGCGCTTGTAACGCCAAGGTAGTGGGTTCGATTCCCGGGACCACCCATACACAAAAATTTATGCACGCATGACTGTAAGTCGCTTTGGATAAAAGCGTCTGCTAAATGGCATATTATTATTATATTATTATATACAGTTTAAAATATTACATGACATTACATTTCATAACACTTTACCCAATACATTTAGTGTGTTCCGTCAGACCACTACTCCACTACCATATATGTACAATACAACATCCATGTATGTGTACGTGTGTCTGTGTGTGTCTCTTCACAGTCCCCGCTGTTCCATAAGGAGTATTTTATTTTGTAATTATTCTTTTTTTATTCTACTGCTTGCATCAGTTACCTGATGTGGAATAGAGTTACATGTAGCCATGGTTCTATGTAGTACTGTGCACCTCCCATAGTCTGTTCTTGACTTGGGGATTGTGAAGAGACCTTTGGTGGCATGTCTTGTGGGGTATGCATGGGTGTCCGAGCTGTGTGCTAGTAGTTTATACTGACACTTCGGTGCATTCAGCATGTCAACACTTCTTACAAAAACAAGTAGTGATGAAGTCAATCTCTCCTCCACTTTGAGCCATGAGACTTATATGCATATTATTAATGTTAGCTCTCCATTTACATTTAAGGTCCAGCCGTGCTGCCCTGCTCTGAGCCAATTGTGATATTCCGAGGTCCCTCTTTGTGGCACCTGACCACACGACTGGACAGTAGTCTAGGTGCGACAAAACTAGAACCTGTAGGACCTACCTTGTTGATAAGTGTTGTTAAAAAGGCAGAGCAGCGCTTTATTATGGACAGACTTCTCCCCATTTTAGCTACTGTTGTATCAACATGTTTTGACCATGACAGTTTACAATCCAGGGTTACTCCAAGCAGTTTCACCTCAACTTGCTCAATTTTCACATTATGTATTACAAGATTCAGTTGAGTTTTAGGGTTTAGTGAATGATTTGTCCCAAATACAATGCTTTTAGTTTTTGATATATTTAGGACTAATTTATTCCTTGCCTCCCATTCTGAAACTAACTGCAGCTCTTTATTAAATGTTGCAGTTATTTCACTCGCTGTAGAAGCTGACATGTATAGTGTTGAGTCATCCGCATACATAGCCACACCTGGCTTTACTCAAGGCCAGTGGCATGTCATTAGTAAAGATTGAAAAAAGTAAGGGGCCTAGACAGCTGCCCTGGGGAATTCCTGATTCTACCTGGATTATGTTGGAGAGGCTTCCATTAAAGAACACCCTCTGTGTTCTGTTAGACAGGTAACTCTTTATCCACAATATAGCAGGGGGTGTAAAGCCACAACACATACGTTTTCCATCAGCAGACTATGATTGATAATGTCAAAAGCCGCACTGAAGTCTAACAAAACAGCTCCCACAATCTTTTTATCATCAATTTCTCTCAGCCAATCATCAGTCATTTGTGTAAGTGCTTGTTGACTGTCCTTCCCTATAAGCATGCTCAAAGTCTGTTGTCAATTTGTTTACAGTAAAATAGCATTGTATCTGGTCAAACACCATTATTTCCAAAAGTATACTAAGGGTTGGTAACAGGCTGATTGGTCGGCTATTTGAGCTTCCCTCCAGGCCTGAGGGCACACACGTCCAAGTAGGCTTAGATTGAAGATATGGCAAATAGGAGTGGCAATATCGTCCGCTATTATCCTCAGTAATTTTCCATCCAAGTTGTCAGAACTCGGTGGCTTGTCATTGTTGATAGACAACAATATTTGTAAAACTTCTTCCACACTCACTTTACGGACTTCAAAATTACAATGCTTGTCTTTCATAATTTGATCAGTTATACTTGAATGTGTAGTGTCTGCGTTTGTTGCTGGCATGTCATGCCTAATTTTGCTGATCTTGCAAAAGAAAAAATATTTAAAGTAATTGGCAATATCAGTGGGTTTTGTGATGAATTAGCTATCTGATTCAATGAATGATGGAGCTGAGTTTGCCTTTCTGCCCAAAATTTAATTTAAGGTGCTCCAAAGCTTTTTACTATTATTCTTTATGTCATTTACCTTTGTTTCATAGTGTAGTTTCTTCTCATTTTTATTCAGTTTAGTCATATGATTTCTCAATTTGCAGTATGTTTGCCAATCGGTTGTGCAGCCTGACTTATTTACCATTCCTTTTGCCTCATCCCTCTCAACCATACAATTTTTAACAACACTGAGCCTTTTTCTAAGATGATTTATGAGATTGGAAAACACATTTTAGACCATTCCTTCATACAGAATCTTTCTAGATCCTTGATATGCTTCGTCTGCGCTTATGGACTGCCCTCTTCAATTCAAACCACAGGTTTTCAACGGGGTTCAAGTCCGGAGACTGATGGCCATTGCAAAATGTTGATTTTGTGGTCAATTAACCTTTTCTTTGTGGATTTTGATGTGTGCTTGGTGTTATTGTCTTGCTGGAAGATCCACTGGAGATCTACGGCATTGGCACTTGGATTGGAACCGGTGCTATGGTCAGATGACATGAAAATAGAGCTCTTTGGCCACGCACACCAGTAGTGGGTTTGGTGTTGAAAAACAGAAGCATATGCAGAAAAGTACCTCATACCTACAGTAAAATATGGCGGTGGATCTTTGATGTTATGGGGCTATTTTGCTTCCACTGGTCCTGGGGCCCTTGTTAAAGAAAAAACCACCCAAAATCACTCATTCCTATAATTAACAGTGTTACATAAAACTAATATGTGAGACCAATATTTTTTGTGATAAAAATGTTTCATTTTGTTGTTATAATAAGGTAGGTAGCAACATGTGAAAATCATTGTGGAAATCTGTTGTTGCTCAAGTCTACAAAACCCACAATGCACTGCTCTCTCTATGGGCTGGCTGGCTAGGTAGCTAGCAAACGTAGCTACACACAATAATACCAAAGTCAATATCAGCATGTGAAGTAGCTAGTTAGCTGTAAAATCACCTAAACAAACTGCACTATCAATTTAGGAGTCTACAATCTCACCATATTCAACCTGCAGATCGATGTGCCTCACAGAGTGGAGTCTGACATTCGCAACGGCACCATGTAATACACCCTGGACTGAAGAGGCAGACAAATAGGAGAAATGTGTTAAACCCTCTGTTAAATTACACATTTCTCGAGGTAGGAATATCGCAAAAATATGATCAATGGCTTATTCGAGAAAAGACAACCTCCCGCTTTATGACATCGGCCAGTATTGAAATCTGACGTGTATTTTAGACATTTTCTAAAAGTCATATTCCTTTCACTTCCAGTGTAGTGAAAGCGGCATTATTGCTTTAAATACTATGTCATACCGGCTTTATTTCTGCTTGCTTGAACGCCAATAGCTCAGATACATGTGAAAACATTAAAATGACCCCAGGAATCGATAGAACATTGCTCAGAGATGCACAAAAACAGTATAACATTAAGGTCAACGGCATCATGAACTTTACCATGTACCAGGAAATTTTAGCCAAAAACCTGGTTGCCTCTGCCAGGAGGCTGACACTTGGTCGCAAGTGGATCTTCCAGCAAGACACTAACCCCATGCCAGGGTTCGAGACTGCGACCAAAACCCTTTCATTTGCTACCCTTTGTATTGACAGATTTGTATTGGTCGCTAGGTTTGCATCAAGTGTGGAGCATTTCTTTAGAAAATTCTGCCATCACATGTAGCCAGTACTCTTGCTAGGTGCACAGGGCAACTACACCCTCTAATTGATTTATTTTTGGATTGTTCCCAGACCTCAAAAGTGGTCTGCTGATGTGGTTTAAGAATTGTTGTGGAATTGTTGTCCATCAGATAATAATATCAAGACCGGTTCCGGTGGCTTTCTTTTGCAAATTACTATGAATTAACAGACTTATTTCCTAAAACCTGTCAATACTAAGCATCATATTAAGGTGTGGGGCACTCATTTTGTGACAGGAAATAACTAGCAGGTCTATTATGCTCCAGCAGCTAGAATATCTCCATCCACAATTCAACTGGGGGAACATGGCGTCTCTCAAAACCAGACAACAGAAAGAGCTGGCCGCTACTATACGAGAGATTGTTCATGAGGAGATTACCCCTGCCCTCGACTTACAATTAAAACCGGTGAATGAATCATTGGTAGTGCTCACTGCTGAAGTAGATACCTATGCAAACAAATTGTAAAGTGAAGAAGACAGCCAATGCGACAACGGTGCAATTCCATGACCTGGAAATGGCGCGAGCTAAACTGGAAGGGATAATCAAACTCCTAACAGAGAAAACGGAATCACTCGAAAATCATTCCCGTAAATTCAATGTGCGGGTCACAGGAATTGAAACTGGTATGGAAGCGGGAAACCTAACTTCTTTCAAGAGCAATCTTTTCAATGAACTGTTTGGGCAGGAGAAGTTGGGTCCCATGCCGCTGATTAACATTGCGAACCGTATAGGTCCTTTCCGGAACGACTCTCGCTGTATTGTACGGATCCACAGCAAAGAGGTCAAGCGGCGAATTGTTCGCCTTGCAGCGGAATCTGGGGGTCTGACCTATGCAGGGAAGAAGATCCCCTGCTGATTTTGTACGTTTGCCCACTGACAAAGACAAGATCAGTCTATAATTTTAATGGTAGGTTTATTTGAACAGTGAGAGACAGAATAACAACAAAAAAATCCACAACAACGCATGTCAAAAATGTTATAAATTGATTTGCATTTTAAAATGAGGGAAATAAGTATTTGACCCCTCTGCAAAACATGACTTAGTACTTGGTGGCAAAACCCTTGTTGGCAATCAGAGGTCAGACGTTTCTTGTAGTTGGCCACCAGGTTTGCACACATCTCAGGAGGATATTGTCCCACTCCTCTTTGCAGATCTTCTCCAAGTCATTAAGGTTCCGAGGCTGACGTTTGGCAACTCGAACCTTCAGCTCCCTCCACAGATTTTCTATGGGATTAAGGTCTGGAGACTGGCTAGGCCACTCCAGGACCTTAATGTGCTTATTTTTGAGCCACTCCTTTGTTGCCTTGGCCGTGTGTTTTGGGTCATTTTCATGCTGGAATACCCATTCACGACCCATTTTCAATGCCCTGGCTGAGGGAAGGAGGTTCTCACCCAAGATTTGACGGTACATGGCCCCGTCCATCGTCCCTTTGATGCGGTGAAGTTCTCCCCATAGCAGAAAAACACCCCCAAAGCATAATGTTTCCACCTCCATGTTTGACGGTGGGGATGGTGTTCTTGGGGTCATAGGCAGCATTCCTCCTCCTCCAAACACGGCTCGATTTTGGTCTCATCTGACCACAACACTTTCACCCAGTTCTCCTCTGAATCATTCAGATGTTCATTGGCAAACTTCAAACGGGCCTGTATATGTGCTTTCTTGAGCAGGGGGACCTTGCGGGTACTGCAGGATTTCAGTCCTTCACGGCGTAGTGTGTTACCAATTGTTTTCTTGGTGACTATGTTTCCAGTGTAACAGTGTTGCATCCATCCCTCTCCTCGCCCCTAACTGGGCTCGAACCAGGGACCCTCTGCACACATCGACAACAGTCACCCTCGAAGCGCCGTTACCCGTCGCTCCACAAAAGCCGCGGCCCTTGCAGAGCAAGGGAAACAACTACTTCAATGTCTCAGAGCGAGTGACGTCACCAATTGAAATGCTACTAGCGCGCACCACTAACTAGCTAGCCATTTCACACCGTTTACACTGTAACCGGATCATTGACAAGATCATTGACAAGATCCTCCCGTGTAGTTCTGGGCTGATTCCTTACCGTTCTCATGATCATTGCAACTCCACGAGGTGAGATCTTGCATGGAGCCCCAGGCCGAGGGAGATTGACAGTTCTGTTGTGTTTCTTCCATTTGTGAATAATCGCACCAACTGTTGTCACCTTCTCACCAAGCTGCTTGGCGATGGTCTTGTAGGCCATTCCAGCCTTGTGTAGGTCTACAATCTTGTCCCTGACATCCTTGGAGAGCTCGTTGGTCTTGGCCATGGTGGAGAGTTTGGAATCTGATTGATTGCTTCTGTGGACAGGTGTCTTTTATACAGGTAACAAACTGAGATTAGGAGCACTCCCTTTAAGAGTGTGCTCCTAATCTCAGCTCGTTACCTGTATAAAAGACACCTGGGAGCCAGAAATCTTTCTGATTGAGAGGGGGGTCAAATACTTATTTCCCTCATTAAAATAAAAAATCTATTTAGAACATTTTTGACATGCGTTTTTCTGGATTTTTTTGTTGTTATTCTGTCTCTCACTGTTCAAATAAACCTACCATTAAAATTATAGACTGATTATTTATTTGTCAGTGGGCAAACGTACAAAATCAGCAGGGGATCATATACTTTTTTCCCCTCACTGTATATGTTGTGAAATTGTTAGATATTACTTGTTAGATATTACTGCACTGTCGGAGCTAGAAGCACAAGCATGTCGCTACACCCGCAATAACATCTGCTAAACATGTGTACGTGACAAATAAAATGTGATTTGATTTGAGAGGGGAAAAAAGAAAAAAGAAGAAGAAAAAACACGTTGAGATCCCAGCTACACAAGCTAAACCTGAGATGCGGCTTCATCCACCTGGCAAAACTCATCTTCACCTTTCAGAACACAACACACTAATTTTCCACTGCCAAGGTAGCTCAATACTTCTTCTATAAGCACATCAAACCCAACACACAAGGGGACAAGCTGACAGATGGAACCCAATGACTGGCTCATTATTCAGGTATGCTACCCATGTACAGTGGGGGAAAAAAGTATTTAGTCAGCCACCAATTGTGCAAGTTCTCCCACTTAAAAAGATGAGAGAGGCCTGTAATTTTCATCATAGGTACACGTCAACTATGACAGACAAAATCAGAAAAATAAATCCAGAAAATCACATTGTAGGATTTTTAATGAATTTATTTGCAAATTATGGTGGAAAATAAGTATTTGGTCAATAACAAAAGTTTCTCAATACTTTGTTATATACCCTTTGTTGGCAATGACACAGGTCAAACGTTTTCTGTAAGTCTTCACAAGGTTTTCACACACTGTTGCTGGTATTTTGGCCCATTCCTCCATGCAGATCTCCTCTAGAGCAGTGATGTTTTGGGGCTGTCGCTGGGCAACACGGACTTTCAACTCCCCTCCAAAGATTTTCTATGGGGTTGAGATCTGGAGACTGGCTAGGCCACTCCAGGACCTTGAAATGCTTCTTACGAAGCCACTCCTTCGTTGCCCGGGCGGTGTGTTTGGGATCATTGTCATGCTGAAAGACCCAGCTACATTTAATCTTCAATGCCCTTGCTGATGGAAGGAGGTTTTCACTCAAAATCTCACGATACATGGCCCCATTCATTCTTTCCTTTACACGGATCAGTCGTCCTGGTCCCTTTGCAGAAAAACAGCCCCAAAGCATGATGTTTCCACCCCCATGCTTCACAGTAGGTATGGTGTTCTTTGGATGCAACTCAGCATTCTTTGTCCTCCAAACACGACGAGTTGAGTTTTTACCAAAAAGTTCTATTTTGGTTTCATCTGACCATATGACATTCTCCCAATCCTCTTCTGGATCATCCAAATGCACTCTAGCAAACTTCAGACGGGCCTGGACATGTACTGGCTTAAGCAGAGGGACACGTCTTGCACTGCAGGATTTGAGTCCCTGGCGGCGTAGTGTGTTACTGATGGTAGGCTTTGTTACTTTGGTCCCAGCAGGTCATTCACTAGGTCCCCCTGTGTGGTTCTGGGATTTTTGCTCACCGTTCTTGTGATCATTTTGACCCCACGGGGTGAGAACGTGCGTGGAGCCCCAGATCGAGGGAGATTATCAGTTCTCCTGAGTGGCGCAGTGGTCTAAGGCACTGCATCGCAGTGCTAACTGTGCCACTAGAGATCAAGGCTCTGTCGCAGCCGGCCGCGACCGGTAGACTCATGGGCGGCGCACAATTGGCCCAGCGTCGTCCAGGGTAGGGGAGGGAATGGCCGGCAGGGATGTAGCTCAGTTGATAGAGCATGGCGTTTGCAACGCCAGGGTTGTGGGTTCGATTCCCACGGGGGGCCAGTATAAAAAAAATTATGTATTCACTAACTGTAAGTCGCTCTGGATAAGAGCGTCTGCTAAATGACTAAAATGTAATGTAAATGTTCTTGTATGTCTTCCATTTCCTAATAATTGCTCCCACAGTTGATTTCTTCAAACCAAGCTGCTTACCTATTGCAGATTCAGTCGTCCCAGCCTGGTGCAGGTCTACAATTTTGTTTCTGGTGTCCTTTGACAGCTCTTTGGTCTTGGCCATAGTGGAGTTTGGAGTGTGACTGTTTGAGGTTGTGGACAGGTGTCTTTTATACTGATAACAAGTTCAAACAGGTTCCATGAATACAGGTAACGAGTGGAGGACAGAGGAGCCTCTTAAAGAAGAAGTTACAGGTCTGTGAGAGCCAGAAATCTTGCTTGTTTGTAGGTGACCAAATACTTATTTTCCACCATAATTTGCAAATAAATTCATTAAAAATCCTGAAGGAGCTGCAAAGCTCCACAGTAGAGATTGAAGTATCTGTCCATAGGACCACTTTAAGCCGTACACTCCACAGAGCTGGGCTTCATGGAATAGTGGCCAGAAAAAAGCCATTGCTTAAAGAAAATAAATAAGCAAACACGTTTGGTGTTCACCAAAAGCCATGTGGGAGACTCCCCAAACATATGGAAGAAGGTATTCTGGTCAGATGAGACTAAAATTGAGTTTTTTGGCCATCAAGGAAAACGCTATGTCTGGCGCAAACCCAACACCTCTCATCACCCCGAGAACACCATTCCTACAGTGAAGCATGGTGATGGCAGCATCATGCTGTGGGGATGTTTTTCATCAGCAGGGACTGGGAAACTGGTCAGAATTGAAGGAATGATGGATGGCGCTAAATACAGGGAAATTCTTGAGGGAAACCTGTTTCAGTCTTCCAGAGATTTGAGACTGGGACGGAGGTTCACCTTCCAGCTGGACAATGACCCTAAGCATACTGCTAAAGCAACACTTGAGTGGTTTAAGGGGTAACATTTAAATGTATTGGAATGGCCTAGTCAAAGCCCAGACCTCAATCCAATTGAGAATCTGTGGTATGACTTAAAGATTGCTGTACACCAGCGGAACCCATCCAACTTGAAGGAGCTGGAGCAGTTTTGCCTTGAAGAATGTGCAAGAATCCCAGTGGCTAGATGTGCCAACCTTATAGAGACATACCCCAAGAGACTTGCAGCTGTAATTGCTGCAAAAGGTGGCTCTACAAAGTATTGACTCTGGGGGGGTGAATATTTATGCATGCTCAAGCTCTGTTTTTTGTCTTTTTTCTTGTTTGTTTTACAATAAAACATATTTTGCATCTTCAAAGTGGTAGGCATGTTGTGTAAATCAAATGATAAAACCCACCCAAAAAATCAATTTTAATTCCAGGTTGTAAGGCAACAAAATAGGAAAAATATCAAGGGGGGTGAATACTTTCGCAAGTCACTGTATGTGCATAATAGCACAATTAACCAGCATATTGGCATTGAGAACAATGCCGCGGAGGCAGCAGAGAAGAGGAAACACCCCTTGCCTAAAGCCCTATTCAGACGGGATTTGTTTTACTGGGGGTGGTCGGGTAATGTAATTATGTGCACAAGCACAAAACACCACATCTGTCATTTTAGTCCTGTCCAAATCTGCCATGTCAGTAATTTGTACATGGTAGGAGAGTCACAATTAAAGCCAGAATAACCTACTGTTTTTTTGCAAACTCCAAGGTCCTCTGATAATACTAGTCCCGTGTGAATCGACATCCCTGTGTTTTGAGAGAAATGTCTGAGTTTGACAGGTGATGTTCACAATTTGAGTACAAAAACAATTACTGAGTCGATAAATTAAATGAAGTGCTGCGCATAACCTATATATGAAGGGCCTACATGTATCAACTTTCACAGTCAATGCTTTTGTTCATATGAATTGAATATTGGCAAGTGCATCAGTAAAGAATATTGTGCCTATTAATGGGGGGTATTTAGGACGTCTACTGCGGATCGCTAAAATATCCTAATGATTATGATCACACTTCCTCAATTCAAATATTATGGCGACACTATACCAAAGACGGTTTGGTATGGTTTAGAAACTTGGGAACCAAGCTGGAGTTATCAGTGTAGCCCTGTTATCGCCTGGACTTGAAATATCTTCAGGCCTAGAACCTCCAGGCTTCGGTCATAACTGTCAATTTATTGGAATAAAAAAAAAAAGAATTACAGGGGGCAGTTTGGAAAAAACGAATCCCGTCCGAATTGTCCTCTGGAATAACGGACATTCTGGGGTAATAATGACATAACCAACGTTCTCTAGTAATACTAGTCCTGTGCAAATAGGGCTTAGCCTAATTGTCTAAGAAAATTGAGGAGAGCACAAACCCCCAACTTAATTAGGTCTATAATCAATAGCCTAATTGCTCAAATGTGCCTGGCTTTATAAATCACCCATATATATCTGCAGAAATAAGACCGATCTTGCTTCTGTTGCCTGTTTGAGTGTTTGTTTAATAGCCTACTGATTCCGTGAGCACCAAGCCTCACGCAACGACAAAATGTCGGATAAAGCAATTTCACAGATCTGGCTGTTTTTAATATTTGTTATGCTGTAATAAAGGCTTTAAACATATATTTTTGTTAGAACAGACTGGTATTACTTATACTTTATTTAGTGTTGTTTACACTGTTCCAAACAGGCAGAAAAATAATAGTCATCTAACAGCACTTGTTTGTCACACATAATATGCACACAGCTCTCGCTCCTATACCCTCATTTTTCTTGATCTCCTTCTTATTGTTATTACAATTATTATTATGATCATCAAACACCAGTCTCAGACTGCCCATCTTAATATTTTATTTTTATTGGTCTGTCTGAGATATGGCTTTTTCTTTGCAACTCTGCCTAGAAGGTCAGCATCCCGGAGTCGCCTCTTCACTGTTGACGTTAAGACTGGTGATTTGCGGGTACTATGTAATGAAGCTGCCAGTTGAGGACCTGTGAGGCGCCTGTTTCTCAAACTAGACACTAACGTATTTGTCCTCTTGCTCAGTTGTGCACCGGGGCCTCCCACTCTTTCTATTCTGGTTAGAGCCAGTTTGCTCTGTTCTGTGAAGGGAGTAGTACACAGCGCTGTACGAGATCTTCAGTTTCTTGGCAATTTCTCGCATGGAATAGCCTTCATTTCTCAGAACAAGAATAGACTGATGAGTTTCAGAAGAAAGTTATTTGTTTCTGGCCATTTTGAGCCTGTAATCGAACCCACATTTGCTGATGTTCCAGATACTCAACTAGTCTCAAGAAGGCCAGTTTTATTGCTTCTTTAATCTGCACAACAGTTTTCAGCTGTGCTAGCATAATTGCAAAAGGGTTTTCTAATGATCAATTAGCCTTTTAAAATGATAAACTTGGATTAGCAAACACAACATGCCATTGGAACACAGGACTGATGGTTGCTGATAATGGGCCTCTGTACGCCTATGTAGATATAACAATGTCTACACTGTATTTCTGATCAATTTGATGTTATTTTAATGGACAAAAAAAATTGCTTTTCTTTCGAAAGCAAGGAGATTTCTAATATGATATTGTAATCTAACAGCAACTGTTTGCACACATAATACTCACGCAACGCTTGCTCCTATACCCTCCTTTTTCTTGATCTCCAGTAATTTCCACAACGAAGTCAAATGTCTTCCACAGATCTGACTTCCCCTTTCCCTCCTGAGCAACCAGTAAACATTCGCCTGCTTCAAGTTTCTTTTTCATGTCCTCTGCATTCATTTAGCTGTCGACATTACTGTGTTTGGAGTTTGTTATAACCAATTTATTGGAGGTGATTATGATAGGCTATAGGTCAGGCCCCATTGGTCACGTGCATGCAACATGTTTCACGTACAAAGAGTAAGGGTTGAGGGAATAGGGAATGTTTTTCCTAAACAAATGATGGATTTCGGTAACATAATCGAACCCACAACCCTGGCGTTGCAAACGCCATGCTCAACCAACTGCGCTACATCCCTGCCGGCCATTCCCTCCCCTATCCTGGACGACGCTGGGCCAATTGTGCGCCGCCCCATGGGTCTACCAGTCGCGGCCGGCTACGACAGAGCCTGGATTCAAACCAGGATCTCTAATGGCACAGCTAGCACTGCAATACAGTGCCTTAGACCACTGCGCCACTCGGGAGCTTCACCACAGACAGCACAATAAACACTTGCTGTGGTGCCTTTTCTCCGCAGTAGGGAGGAGAGGGAGACATCGTGCTCCAGTCACACAGGCACACGCTGTCATTTTTTTAAACTGTCATTTGTGTGTCTTATATTATTTAATCAAACAGTGTGCTTAAAGCATCAAACAAGCTCAGTGCATATGTAGTTGGTTTTATTCAAACACATAGGGTGTGTCTGTCTATATATGGAAAATAATTGTAAACATTTCGACCAATCTTGGTCGACCAAGATTTTTTTGTCGGGGACAGCCCTAAAAGCAACACTTTGCAATAGCCATCTCGGTCTCCAAACCCCATTGAAAACCTTTGGATTGAATTGAAGAGGGCAGTCCATAAGAGCAGACGAAGGATATCAAGGATCTGAAAAAACCATAAAACATTTTAGAAAAAGGCTCAGTGTCGTTATCCTCGCAAGGGGAGGGTGCTAGAGTATTGAAACCATATTTTTTGATTACTTGTTATACGAAATATCTTTCTTTGAGCAATTGTATTAGTATAAAAAAATATAATTTCCCAATTTTTTGGAGCATACAATGTAGTTCAGTATTTGCATTATTTATTTTATACAGTATTTTGTGCTCATCTTTATCAAGGGTGCCAATAATTATAGACCTGATTGTAAGTCTTCACAACACAAGGCCCAGTAGTGATTCTCAACTTAAGTCAAATGTTCATAAAGTGGTGATGTGGAACGTTCAAAATAAATCTGTTATTCTTTCATTTTGAGTAACATTAAACCTATTTCTATTTTCCCTTTTAGACTATACCATTGACGTTATCCCAAACTGATGCTGGAATGTTGAGGTATATTCAAAACTTTGTTTGAAACAGAGGAGATTTTAGAGCGTGGAGAAACATATTTTTTAGAGCTAAGAAGGGGCCCGACACATACTTGCCATCGTCAGCATGGTAGGCCACTGAGTGCGGGAGCCAGCCAGGCTGATGGTCCAGCTTGTAGTACTGAGGCACCAGGCCAACAGCAATCATCCCCCTCACCCCTGTGTCAACGATGGTCACCTGGAGGAGTATAAGGAGGAGAATCCAGATACAGCACTTGGAGTATTTGTACAATTATTATTGTCAATTGTTGACAACATGCACCTTTTAAGAAACTAACTGTGAGAACTGTTAGAGCCCCCTGGATCGATGATTAATTGAAAAAATGGTATGGTTCAAATAAATTATGCAAAAAAAGGTATCTAACAAGTCAGGTTGCTCAGCTGATTGGTTCACATACTGTCAATTTAGAAAATGTGTGACTAAACAAAATTATATTATTAAAACAAGATAATTGACATAAAAAACTATAATAAAATACTTTGGAGCACCTTAAGTGATATTATGGGCAGAAACCCAATTCATCTTCATCGTTCATTGAAGTTGATGGGTCATTTATAACAAAATCTTTTGACATAGCCAGTCATTTAAATGACTATTCCAGCTGTTAAAGTGGACAAACTGATAAGTAAAATGACAACATTTATCAGTGAACCATCATATTTGTGTATTAAAGATCTAATAAGGAAAGAGAAGGATTGCGTTTTGAATTTTGTCAAGTTTTTATGTAAGAGGTGGATAAACAGTTGTTATCCATCAATAAATGATAAGCCACCAGGTATATACAACTTAGATCGAAAACTATTGAGAATGGTAGCAGACTATTGCCACCCCTATTTGCCATGTCTTTAACCAAAGCCTAAAGGAGTTTGTGTCCACAGGCGTGGAAGGAAGCTAAAGTACTTCCACTACCTAAAAATAGTAAAGAACCCTTTGCTGGCTCTAACAGCCACACAATCAGTTTGATGCCTTTTTTTAGTAAACTGATGGGGAGAATTGTGTTTGAACAAATTAGGGCTGACTCCATTTAGTCGAATGGTCGATTGTTTGGTCGATAGGCTGTTGGTCGTCCGAGATTTATTTTGTCGAGCAGTAGTATAAACAAATTATTTTTTTCATTGTGTACAAGACACCTGTCTGAGTGGACTAATCCATTGTGGAGTCCATCACTCTAAGACATGTGCTACTGAAATTGTATATGCTTATATTATGTATATTACGCGCATCCATCAGGTACGTTTGAATACCAGCAGGCAGAATCAGCAGGGAGGTAAGATGGCGGACTGAACACAGAAGTGCAGATCGCCTCAAGATAAAAAACATAATATTCAATATCTGTAAGTTAGACTAAATATTAGCACTTCACTCCACATACTCGTGGGTAATAACCTTCAATCTGGATAACAACATAAAACAAATTATAAGGCTAGAGAAATGTATCAACCAATATTACCAAAACAAACAACACCCAAACATGACAGAGAGTAAACATGGAGAACCAATCCCCAGAAGAAAACGCGACTCCTTGACGAATACAGACGATTTATGCTTTTTACCACCGGGAATGGTAAGGGTGGAAACCGATCTGTTGAAGTCGATAAATGATGAACTGGACATACTTGAATTCGTCAGCAAAGATATAAAAGGAGTTGAAGGTGAGCCTCGAGATGAGTGACGAAAAAGCTGCGACAACGGAGAAAGAAAGAAACAAGCTAAAAGGTACAGTCAATAAGATTGAAACGGACGTTAATGAACTTAAAAAGGAGAACATGTTTCTGAGAGAAGCCTCACTTGACACACAGACTAGATCTATGAGAGAAAATCTGGTACTTACTGGTATCAAAGAAAAAGAGGGGGAATATCCTGAAAGTGTGATGAAATAATTATTTCTTACATTGCTACAGATCCCTGTGGTTGCTGTCGACAAAATCCAACTCAAACGTGTACACCATTTCGGACAGAGAGGAGAGAGATATGAGCGCCCAATCGTTGCCAAATTTGCATTCTTCAAAGATAAAATAATGGTTAAAAGTCCCCTGTAGCTCAGTTGGTAGAGCATGGCGCTTGCAACTCCAGGGTTGTGGGTTCGTTTCCCACGGGGGGCCAGTATGAAAATGTATGCACTCTGGATAAGAGCGTCTGCTAAATGACTAAAATGTAAATGTTAAATGTTAAAGGACTCGCTGGAACGAAAATAGGCATGAATGATCAGTTCAAATCAAATCAAATTGTATTTGTCACATGCGCCGAATACAACATGTCACATGCGCCGTGAAATGCTTACTTACAAGCCCTTAACCAACAATGCAGTTAAGAAAATAAAGTTAAGAAAATATTTACTCAATAAACTAAAGTAAAAAATAAATAATGAGGCTATATACAGGGGGTACCAGTACCGAGTCAATGTGCGGGGGTACAACTTAGTCGAGGTAATTTGTACATGTAGGTAGGGGTAAAGTGACTATGCATAGACAATAAACAGCGAGTAGCAGCAGTATAAAAACAAAGGTGGGGGGTCTCAATGCAAATAGTCCGGGTGGCGATTTGTTAATTGTACAGCAGTCTTATGGCTTGGGGGTAGAAGCTGTTAAGGAGCCTTTTGGACCTAGACTTGGCGCTCCGGTACCGCATCCCGTGCGGTAAGGGTTAGTCTATGACTTGGGTGACTGGAGTCTTTGACCATTTTTTGGGCCTTCCTCTGACATGCCTAGTAATAGGTCCTGCATGGCAGGAAGCTTGGCCACAGTGATGTACTGGGCTGTATGCACTACCCTCTGTAGCGCCTTATGGTCGGATGCCGAGCAGTTGCCATAACAGGCGGTGATGCAACCGGTCAGGATGCTCTCGATGGTGCAGCTGTATAACCTTTTGAGGATCTGGGGACCCAAGCCAAATCTTTGCAGTCTCCTGAGGGGGATAAGGCGTTGTCGTGCCCTCTTCATGACTGTCTTGGTGTGTTTGGACCATGATAGTTTGTTGGTGATGTGGACACCAAAGGAACTGGAAAAACTCTCGACCCGCTCCACTACAGCCCCGTCGATGTTCATGGGGGCGTGTTCGGCCCTCCTTTTCCTATAGTCCACGATCATCTCCTTTGTCTTGCTCACGTTGAGGGAGAGGTTTTTGTCCTGGCACCACACTGTCAGGTCTCTGACCTCCTCCCTATAGGCTGTCTTATCGTTGTCGGTGATCAGGCCTACCACCGTTGTGTCGTCAGCAAACGTAATGATGGTGTTGGAGTCGTGCTTGGCCACGCAGTCGTGGGTGAACAGGGCGTACAGGAGGGGACTAAGCACGCACCGCTGAGGGGCCCCCGTGTTGAGGATCAGCGTGGCAGATGTGTTGTTGCCTACACTTACCACCTGGGGCGGCCCGTCAGGAAGTCCAGGATCCAGTTGCAGAGGGAGGTGTTTAGTCCCAGGGTCCTTAGCTTAGTGATAAGCTTTGTGGGCACTATGGTGTTGAACGCTGAGCTGTAGTCAATGAACAGCATTCTCATATAGGTGTTCCTTTTGTCCAGGTGGGAAAGGGCAGAGTGGAGTGCGATTCCCGAAGGAAATTGCAGAATGGCGCAAAGTTCTGTACCCACTCTTCAAGGAGAATAGATTAAAAGGGAAATGTATAGCTCTTGTAGTCGATAAACTATATATTGATAACCAAATGTTCCGAGACACCAAGACATGGCTATTCAAAATATTACAAAATTCCCATAGAGGAGTCGAATAATAGAACACCCAATCCTATACATGGTAGGGATTGTCATATCAAAATATATAGGAAAACAAACTACACCAATTGATAAATAAATAAATAAACTACACTATACCATTCAAGATAAGGAATGTTGTAAAATTATTTGTATTTGACTTTCTATTTATAGTATTTTATAAATAGATAAGACAGCATTAGAAGAAAGGATAATTAGCTAAATAATACATCTTAAAATATAAGGAACTGGAACACAAAAGTACTCAGAATCAACATGGTAGGGATAAAAACATAGCAAATAGAGGACACAGTATGTGGGTATGTGCGGGTGTAGTGATGGAAGGTGGGGTGTACGTTTTTGTGTTTGGAAAAGTGTGGAGTTAAGTGAGTGAAAAAGGAAAATGGTTGCAAATCCCAGAGCCCATGCGTGTGTGCGAGCAGGGGTTGTGAGAGAGCTTTCAATTTTGTGCAGATATGGGAAATACATTTTAAAATTAATTTTAAATATAGTTTATTTATTTATTGTCCTATCATGATGGAACGGTCCCCAACCCTATACCCTAGACACCCACCTGAGCGACCCATACACTAAGGTGACATCCTTATCTGTTTTATGGGCCTACTGCAAGTAGCCTATTCACAGCCAAAACAGAACGATAAATGCGGTCAGAGACCCACTAAAGCAGCACCGCCCCCTCATGATTCTGAGCCTGCCTGGCAGAGTTGGTCCTACAAAGCCAAAGCCCCCTGATGGGTGAGCATAATATACAAAGAATTTCTCAAAGCTGCTAATGAGAACCTTGACATCCTTGTACCTAGCCGGTGGGAATTCCGGTGGGGTGCCACCATCCAGGTAGTGGCAGTGCTGGCAACACTAGCTGCAGTAACGCATGGGGAGGGGGTCACTCGGACAATCAGAGAGGGGGCAAATTATTGTGGCCCTGGTTGCACAAAATAATCAAAGGTCTGAATGCACAGAGTTGCTTAGGAAAATGGTCACAACGGGGGACCAGCATGTGTGTGTTTCAGGGGAAGGGGGTGTATCTGATCTCCATCAGCTAGGACTTGACATTGGTTAATCAAATCTACCAATTTATGCTCAATTTTGCATGCCTTCTCAAACAGCTGCAACTGCATATGAATTCGCACATCAAGTCAATTGTTGACTTGGGCTCGGGGATGGAACAACATTTGAACATCTGAGCTTGTGGTTGTTTGTGGGGGGAAAGGGGTCGAGTGTTGTATGGGGTAATTATGTTTGCTAAAATAATAATTGCTTGCCAATCCTGGCCATAGGTAACAATCCTTCGCATGAACTGCCTACATGATTACGCATATTATTAGTTAATTGTGGAAATTAAGATACGCAAGATTTTTTAAATATACAGTACCAGTCAAATGTTTACACACACCTACTTATTCAAGGGTTTTTCTTTATTTTTACTATTTTCTACATTGCAGAATAATAGTGTAGACATCAAAACTGTGAAATAACACATATGGAATAATGTAGTACCAAAAAAAGTGTTAAACAATTCAAAATAAATTTTATATTCTTCAAAGCAGCCATCCTTTGCCTTGATGAAAGCTTTGCACACTCTTGGCATTCTCTCAACCACCTTCCATGAGGTAGTCACCTGGAATGCTTTTCCAACAGTCTTGAAGGAGTTCCCACATATGCTGAGCACTTGTTGGCTGCTTTTCCTTCACTCTGCGGTCCAACTCATCCCAAACCATCTCAATTGGGTTGAGGTCAGGTGATTGTGGAGGCCAGGTCATCTGATGCAACACTCCATCACTCTCCTTCTTGGTCAAATAGCCCTTACACAGCCTGAAGGTGTGTTTTGGGTCATTGTCCTGTTGAAAAACAAATAATAGTCCCACTAAGCGCAAACCATATGGGCTGGCATATCGCTGCAGAATGCTGTGCTAGCCATGATGGTTAAGTGTGCCTTTAATTCTAAATAAATCACAGACAGTGTCACCAGCAAAGCACCCCCACACCATCACACCTCCATGCTTCACGGTGGGAACCACACATGCGGAGATCATCCATTCACCTACTCTGCGTCTCACAGAGACACGGCAGTTGGAAATAAAAATCTCACATTTGGACTCCAGACCAAAAGGACACATTTCCACCGGTCTAATGTCCATTGCTCATGTTTCTTGACCAAAGCAAGTATCTTCTTCTTATTGGTGTCCTTTAGTAGTGGTTTCTTTGCAGCAATTCGACCATGAAGGCCTGATTCACGCAGTATCCTCTGAACAGTTGATGTGGAGATATGTTTGTTACTTGAACTCTGTGAAGCATTTATTTGGGCTGCAATCTGAGGTGCAGTTAATTGCCGATTTCTGAGGCTGGTAACTCTAATAAACTTATCCTCTGCAGCAGAGGTAACTCTGGGTCTTCCTTTCCTTTGGCGGTCCTCATGAGAGCCAGTTTCATCATAGCGCTTGATGGTTTTTGCGACTGCACTTGAAGAATCTTTCAAAGTTCTTGAAAGTTTCCGGATTGACTGACCTTCATGTCTTATAGTAACGATGGACTGTCGTTTCTCTTTGCTTATTTATTTCACATTTTTACATTTTAGTCATTTAGCAGACGCTCTTATCCAGAGCGACTTACAGTTAGTGAGTGCATACATTTTCATACTGGCCCCCCGTGGGAAACAAACCCACAACCCTGGCATTGCAAGCTCCATGCTCTACCAACTGAGCTACACGGGGCCTTTATGCTGTTCTTGCCATAATATGGACTTGGTCTTTTACCAAATAGGGCCATCTTCCGTATACCAACCCTACCTTGTCACAACACAACTGACTGGCTCAAACGCATTAAGGAAAGAAATTCCACAAATTAACAAGGCACACCTGTTAATTGAAATGCATTCCAGGTGACTACCTCATGAAGCTGGTTGAGAGAGTGCCAAGAGTGTGCAAAGCTGTCATCAAGGCAAAGAGTGGCTACTTTGAAGAATCTCAAATATAAAATATTTTGATTTGTTTAACATGTTTTTGGTTACTACATGATTCCATATGTGTTATTTCATAGGTTTGACGTCTTCACTATTATTCTACAATGTAGAAAATAGTACAAATAAATGAGTAGCTGTGTCCAATCTTTTGACTGGTACTGTATATATTTTTTTATAACTATATACAATACAAGTCGAGGTGAGGACGAGGTTTACAGGAAACTCATTCGACAATTTTAGATGAAGTTGTGTGGAGAAGGACTGGGGGGTGGGGGGGTGAAAGGGGGGGGGGGCAAATATACTTATCCCATAGGGAAAGAAACTCAAAAGGGGTGATGATATTAATTAACAATAATTTTGATCCGAATGTGCAAACTGTCCAAACAGATCGGCAAGGTAGATGGATGATTTTAAATATGTTATTGGACCATAAACAGATATGGCTTATTAATCTATACAGCCCAAATAATGATGATCCATGCTTCTTTGAAAATATAATAATTGATCAAACCTACAAGCAATACAAGACTCTATTATTATGGTGGGAGATTATAATACGGTTTAAAAACCTCAATGGACCGTAAAGGAAATCACACTACAAACTATCTCCCTCATGCACTTAAGGAATTCACGAATGTCATGGATATATTGTTTGATATATGGAGGCTTAAATATCCTGACCTAGTGAGATATACATGGCGGAGGCTCAATCAAGATAGTCGTCTTGACTACTTTCTTATGTCATTCTCGCTGGCACCAAAAGTTTAAACAGTGTTGATAGAGGACAGAATGTGGTCGGACCATCAAATAAATTGGCATATACATTACTCTTACAGAATTTCCATATGGGCGAGGATATTGAAAATTTTACCAAAGCCTATCGGGTGATAACTTGTTTTTAACTAGGATAGAATAATTTATAACTTACTTTTTCTGACATAAAAACATAGCAGATCCCCTTATTGTATGGGTAGCATTTCTATGTTGAAGATTAAAAAATAATTTGGTGCATTTTTCCCCATATTCCATCCAGTTCGATTTATTTTCATAATATATTACACTTGATCTTTCTTGAATAGGTTCCTTCATATATTTTAGTTTTTCCTCCAACTTATTCTGTGCCTCTATGGTACAGTTTTTATTGCTATCCATCTGTACTGTTAGTCCTTCCATTTCCTTTCTTAATATGGACTCTTTTGACCTACATTGCTTTTGTTTTAGAGATGAGTACTGAATTGCATGGCCTCTAAAGGCACATATTAAAATAATTACAGATAATTTACTGAAACTTGTTACAAATGGAGTCACCCATGATTCACCAAAAAACATTTTGAAAGAGGAAGCAAAGTACTTTAAGCATCTGTTTTCGTTTCATTCTCCCCCATCTCCACTATCTGAAGTTAATTGTATGAATTTTTTTTCTATTAATAATGTAAAATTAACAGCTGTACAGAAAGAGGAACTTCTTGATGCAATTAAAGCCTTTAAGTCCGGTGAAACTCCAGGAACGTTATTAGTATGTTTTAACCACTCCTATAAATATAGTAGATTATCAGATACTCAACAAGGTCTGATTTCATTATTACTGAAAGAGGATCCAAGTGGTAAATATAAAGATCCAGTCCATATTATTAATCCTAACCAGACAGGTTTTTTTACATGGACGATACATTGGAGATAATGTGAGACAAGTACTGGAAACAATAGAACACTATGAAAAATCTGGGAAACTAGTCCTGGTATTCATAGCCAACTTTGAAAAGGTTTTTGATAAAGTACGACTGGAATTTAAATACATATAAATGCCTGGAATATTTCAATTTTGGAGAATCTCTTATAAAATGTGGTTAAAGTTAAGTATAGAAACCCTAGGTGTAAAATAGTAAATAATGGCTACTACTCAGAAAGTATTAAACTGTCAAGAGGAGTAAAACAAGGTTGTCCACTATCGGCATATCTATTATGGCCATCGAAATGTTAGCTATTAAAATCAGATACAACAATAATATCAAGGGGTTAGAAATCCAGGGCTTGAAAACAAAAGGTGTCATTGTACGCTGATGATTCATGTTGTTTTCTTTTAAATCCACAATTTGGATCCTTCCACAGCCTCAGAGTATCTAGATTATTGTTCTAACCTCTCTGGATTACAACCAAATTATGATAAGTGTACTAAATTACGTATTGGATCACAAAAAAACACAACTTTTACATTACTGTGTAGTTGACCAATAAAATGATCTGACGGTGATGTGGACATACTCGGTATACATATGCGGAAATAAATAAATGATCTCACTACACACATTTTAATAGGAAGTTAGCAAAAATAGATAAGATCTTGCTACCATGGAAAATAAAAGACCTGTCTATTTGTGGAAAAATCACCCTGATTAACTCTTCAGTCATATCCCAGTTTACCTATTTGCTTATGGTCTTGCCTACACCTAGCGACCGTTTTTTAAAATTATATGAGCAAAAAATATTCAATTTGATTTGGAATGGCAAGCCAGACAAAATTAAACAGACATATTTATATAATGAATATGAATTCGGAGGGCAGAAATAATTAAATATTAAAGCATCAGACATCTCACTAAAGGCATCAGTCATACAAAAGTTATACTTAAATCCCAACTGGTTCTCTAGCAGATTAGTAAGAATGTCTCACCCCATGTTCTAGAATGGCCCTTTTCCCTTTATTCAGATTACAACCTCTCACTTTCGGTTATTTGAAAATGAAATCATCTCCAAAATATAGCTATTTTTAATACAAGCCATAGAAAGTTGGTTGCAATTTCAGTTTAATCCACCAGAAAAGACAGAACAAATAATACAACAAATATTGTGGTTCAACTCAAATATACTAATTGATAGAAAACCATTATAATAAATAAATAAAAATTAAAATAAGTATCATCTTTGTTAATTATATCATAAATAGGACTGGTAGAGTTGTCACACATGCAGCTAACAAATATATGGAAATGTCTGCTCTACCCAAAATTACAACCAACTAATTGCAGCATTACCGCAAAAATGGAAGAGGCAACTGGAAGGGGGAAAAAGTAAGGAACTGCGTTAAAGACCAAAATTGTTTCATGAAAATTGTGATAAATAAAAAATTATACCAGTTTCATTTAAGGACCAAAAATGTGACAGCTGTGCCATATAGATTGCTAAATAGTTGGGAAGAGGTTTTATACGTACCGATTCCATGGCACATACGCAAAACGACGCCGGATTCAAAACTTTGAATTTTTCAATTTAAATGATTATACAAAATTATTTCAACCAACAGAACGTTATATATATGAGGGCTACAACCATCGCAGCTCTATTGCTGCAGTAGATTTTGCTGCGAAGAGACAATCATTAGTTTTGGTACTGTCCATATGTAGCTTATTTTTGGTCGCAGGTCAAGGAATGACTGTAGAATTGCAACATTTACCTGCCGCTAACTCTGTAGATAGCACTACTGGGTGATTTGAAAACTCAGTCAGTCAATCGATCAATAATATAATAACACTTTTAGCAAAAATGTATACCTTTAATTTACAATCTGTCGAAATCATGAGAATGGAAAGGTTCAGAACCTTTTGTCACAGCACAGTTGAAAAATATCTGGCAAATCGAAATTCAATATGGATGTGTTAAGAGATAGATGTGAGGGGTTGAGTGGAGCTGAAGGGTGGGACTAATAACAACAAGATAACTAATGTAAAATATACTGTGTCCGTAAAATGTATATAGTATGTATCAGCTGGAAGTAGAAGCTTAAGTGTTGCTGTTCATTAGTATACTCCAATTAGGGGAGGGGTGGTAGGGCTAAAGGAAAATAATCAAGGAAAATATATTTTTTAAAAGGTGTGTGTGTGTGTGTGTTCAGCTCTGGAAAAAATTAAGAGACCACGGCAAATTTTTCTTACATTAGCATTTCTACATGTATGACAGCCATTCCATTCCAGTGTCTGTGGAATTCCAACACAGGCACACCTCATTCTACTGAATTAGGTACTGATTAGGTGATCACATGAACCAAATCTTATTTAACGAGGAAAAGTATAAAATCCACTGCTGTGGCCATCACTATCCTCTTGCAATAGGACCAGCTGGATGGCAAAAACTGTGCTAATAGTACCTCAAAAGTAATATTAATCAAAACATAACTATTGACCGTTTTGAGTGAGGAAAAGAAGGGTTCAATTCTGGCTTTACTGGCAGAGGGATACAGTGAGTGTCAGGTTGCTTCCATCCTTAAAATGTCAAAGACTGCGGTTCATAAGAACAAGGTCAAGCAGCAGACATTGGGGACAACAAAGCTACAGACCCGGCAGAGGGTGAAAACAACTCTCTACTGACCGGGATGACCACCAACTCATTCGAATGTCACTCAACAACCGTAGGATGACATCAAGTGACCTACAAAAAGAATGGCAAACGGCAGCTGGGATGAAGTGCACGGCGAGGACGGTTCGAAACAGGCTCCTAGGGGCAGGGCTGAAGTCGTGCAAAGCTAGAACAAAGCCCTTCATCAATGAGAAGCAAAGAAGAGCCAGGCTGAGGTTTGCAAAATACCATTAGGATTGGGCCGTAGAGGACTGGAGTAAGGTCATCTTCTCTGATGAGTCCAATTTTCAGCTTTGCCCAACACCTGGTCGTCTAATGGTTAGACAGAGACCTGGAGAGGCCTACAAGCCACAGTGTCTCGCACCCACTGTGAAATTTGGTGGAGGATTGGTGATGATCTGGGGGTGCTTCAGCAAGGCTGGAATCGGGCAGATTTGTCTTTGTGAAGGACGCATGAATCAAGCCACGTACAAGGTTGTCCTGGAAGAAAACTTGCTTCATTTGTTCCCCAACTCTGAGGATTGTTTTTTTCCAGCAGGACAATGCGCCATGCCACACAGCCAGGTCAATCAAGGTGTGGATGGAGGACCACCAGATCAAGACCCTGTCATGGCCAGCCCAATCTCCAGACCTGAACCCCATTGAAAACTTCTGGAATGTGATCAAGAGGAAGATGGATGGTCACAAGCCATCAAACAAAGCCGAGCTGCTTGAATTTTTGCGCCAGGAGTGGCATAAAGTCACCCAACATCAATGTGAAAGACTGGTGGAGTGCATGCCAAGAGGCATGAAAGCTGTGATTGAAAATCAGGGTTATTCCACCAAATATTGATTTCTGAATGCTTCCTTAGTTAAAACATTAGTATTGTGTTGTTTAAAAATAAACATGAACTTATTTTCTTTGCATTATTCGAGGTCTGACAACAGTGCATCTTTTTTGTTATTTTGTTGTCGCTCAGTTATGTATAGAGCCATGTCATCGTGGAATGCTTTGCCACCAGAGGTTACTCAGGCAAAAAGCAAGTTTAGCTTTAAAAAACATATTGTATCAGGGCGGCAGGTAGCTTAGTGGTTAAGAGCGTAGTGCCAGTAACCGAAAGGTCGCTGGTTCTAATCCCCGAGCCGACTAGGTGAAAAATCTGTCGATGTGCCCTTGAGCAAGGCACTAAACCCTAATTGCTACTGTAAGTCGCTCTGGATAAGAGCGTCTGCTAAAATGACTAAAATGTAAATGTATCACAGCACCTACTGTATATAAAAATAGTATTTCTGTTGTCTCCTGGTGTCCTATATTTCCTATATATATAACTTATTTAATTATTTATTTAATGTAATATCTTATGTTGTTCTTGTTTATCACTGTTCTGTACTTTGTCATGTATTTGTACGTTTTATGTGGACACCGGGAAGAGTAGCAGCTGCATGTACAGTAGCTAATGGGGATCCTAATAAACTAAACCTGAAAACATCACAGACCACTTCACTTAAAAACCATAACATGACCATAAAGGCATTAGCAAGAAGTCCTAACATGCTCAGAGGGAAAAAAGTCATCATTCATGATTCCCTGTGGGGGT
This sequence comes from Coregonus clupeaformis, assembly GCF_020615455.1. Taxonomy (NCBI): domain Eukaryota; kingdom Metazoa; phylum Chordata; class Actinopteri; order Salmoniformes; family Salmonidae; genus Coregonus; species Coregonus clupeaformis. The sequence goes on along the minus strand of NW_025533460.1, from coordinate 1,274,085 downwards.
GGCAGTCAGACAGCTGCTCACGAGCACCTGCGACTACACACTTCCCTACCGAGGGCGATTAATTATGACATTATCCCGGGGGTCTCTAAGAGTGGATGGAGTGCAATCAGAACACTGACAGATCCAGAGTGCTGAAAAGGGGAAACCATTAAGTCCTTCCCCATGACCTCACTAGCACCGTCCCTAGAGTGTGGGACAGAATATGCAGCAGTCTGTCTCAATGTTGTGTCATTGTATCACGTTCTGAATCCCATTCGGAGCTCCCTAAATCCTCAGTCAGACTGATGTGGGCTGTGTCCCAAATGGCACCTATGGGCCCTGGTCAAAAGTAGTGCCCCTTTAAAGGGAATAGGGTGCCATTTTGGACTTAAAGACACTTCAACTGAGATGTACACAGGTGTTCTGGAGATAGGCTGAGCTGACAACTGACTGATAGGCTGTTGGAAAGCACCCCAGTTACATGATTGATTAATAAAATCAGTGGTTTGGCAATGATTGTCTTGAAAACATGGGAATATTTCAGTGGATGTGTCAAAAAGTAGAAAAGACAAATTGACAAGGGAAAAATTATTACATGGCTTCAGTCCTCTGTTTCCATAAACAAGGCTGTGTTTTATTCACTTTTAAAAGTGTAGGAAGCATACATTTTACTCAAAGTAACAACACAGTCTGGTCAAAGACTTAGTTGTAGTCACGATGTGGTTACCTATAACTACAAACATAGTTATGTTTTAGCATTTTTACATATTTATTAACTTATTTTCAGATATCTTCAGAACTACCCACAATGCACAATTTCTCAACATCATAGTGCTACCTAGCTAGTTCCAGCTGGCTAACGTTAGCTACTAGCCATGCTAGCATGTAATTACATTCCAAACCAAGTGTTAGCGCTGGTGAACTACTATGTACATCCACAAAGAAGAAACCATATAAATACATGCGTAAAACTGCATCTCCTCTTCTCCTGTGCATTTGGTAGTGGTAGTCGACCGAGCGTTGTAGTAGTTTTCCGTCATTCGTAGCTAGTGCAGTAATACCCACAAGGACGGGGTTACGACTCATTTGTAGCCCAAAAACGAGAAGCTAGCTTCAAAGCGGGACCGGTTTGTCCGATTGAAGCGAGCGGATTGAAGTATGGGAACCGTGCGCACGTCTACTGTATGCGGTGCTCATTTCACCCTGGAGGACTTCGATGGCTTAGTATAACTAGTGGAAGGCAGGATTCGGAATGAGACTATGACTGAAACCAGGTGTTGTGTCGAGCGTTAATATGCAACCTCTATTTCCTACCGACCTACCGGTACATCGTGGGTGTCAGCAGTGATGGAGATAAACTGGGTAAATTCAATGTGGATTTACCTCACTACAGTGGCGGAAAAAAGTATTTAGTAAGCCACCAATTGTGCAAGTTCTCCCACTTAAAAAGATGAGAGAGGCCTGTAATTTTCATCATAGGTACACGTCAACTATGACAGACAAATTGAGAATTTTTTTCTCCAGAAAATCACATTGTAGGATTTTTAATGAATTTATTTGCAAATTATGGTGGAAAATAAGTATTTGGTCACCTACAAACAAGCAAGATTTCTGGCTCTTACAGACCTGTAACTTCTTCTGTAAGAGGCTCCTCTGTCCTCCACTCGTTACCTGTATTAATGGCACCTGTTTGAACTTGTTATCAGTATAAAAGACACCTGTCCACAACCTCAAACAGTCACACTCCAAACTCCACTATGGCCAAGACCAAAGAGCTGTCAAAGGACACCAGAAACAAAATTGTAGACCTGCACCAGGCTGGGAAGACTGAATCTGCAATAGGTAAGCAGCTTGGTTTGAAGAAATCAACTGTGGGAGCAATTATTAGGAAATGGAAGACATACAAGACCACTGATAATCTCCCTCGATCTGGGGCTCCATGCAAGATCTCACCCCGTGGAGTCAAAATGATCACAAGAACGGTGAGCAAAAATCCCAGAACCACACGGGGGGGACCTAGTGAATGACCTGCAGAGAGCTGGGACCAAAGTAACAAAGCCTACCATCAGTAACACACTACGCCGCCAGGGACTCAAATCCTGCAGTGCAAGACGTGTCCCCCTGCTTAAGCCAGTACATGTCCAGGCCCGTCTGAAGTTTGCTAGAGTGCATTTGGATGATCCAGAAGAGGATTGGGAGAATGTCATATGTTCAGATGAAACCAAAATATAACTTTTTGGTAAAAACTCAACTCGTCGTGTTTGGAGGACAAAGAATGCTGAGTTGCATCCAAAGAACACCATACCTACTGTGCAGCATGGGGGGTGGAAACATCATGCTTTGGGGCTGTTTTTTCTGCAAAGGGACCAGGACGACTGATCCGTGTAAAGGAAAGAATGAATGGGGCCATGTATCGTGAGATTTTGAGTGAAAACCTCTTTCCATCAGCAAGGGCATTGAAGATGAAACTTGGCTGGGTCTTTCAGCATGACAATGATCCCAAACACACCGCCCGGGCAACGAAGGAGTGGCTTCGTAAGAAGCATTTCAAGGTCCTGGAGTGGCCTAGCCAGTATCCAGATCTCAACCCCATAGAAAATCTTTGGAGGGAGTTGAAAGTCCGTGTTGCCCAGCGACAGCCCCAAAACATCACTGCTCTAGAGGAGATCTGCATGGAGGAATGGGCCAAAATACCAGCAACAGTGTGTGAAAACCTTGTGAAGACTTACAGAAAAGCGTTTGACCTGTGTCATTGCCAACAAAGGGTATATAACAAAGTATTGAGAAACTTTTGTTATTGACCAAATACTTATTTTCCACCATAATTTGCAAATAAATTCATAAAAAATCCTACAATGTGATTTTCTGGATTTTTTTTTCTCATTTTGTCTGTCATAGTTGACGTGTACCTATGATGAAAATTACAGGCCTCTCTCATCTTTTTAAGTGGGAGAACTTGCACAATTGGTGGCTTACTAAATACTTTTTTCCCCCCACTGTATATCTCTATTGGATTACCCGACTCTCCTTCGGCCGGTGAAATGGCCTATCGCTCTGAAGGCCTCTCCTTGGCACTTCTTTGAAGTCTCCGCTCTCTCTGCTTTATATCTGCTGGCTTTTTTTGTTGTGTTCTGGGGGTTCCTCGCTTTGCTATGTCGACCTTGGTGGTTGGCTAGCTAGGCTAGTTTTCTGACTAAGAGTTATGTATTTCCAAAACCGTGGTTTACTTTAATGTAGCTGTAAGCTAGGTGTTGATAGCAACGCTGACTCACGCAGTGCTAACGTAACGTTAGCAGGCTGGTAGTGCTAACATTAGCAGACTAGTAAACTTGCAAACTGATTTGTAACTATACATTCATTAAGAATTTGCTTGTATTTTGGCTGAACATTTAATTGAAACCAGTAGTCATGAGTGCAAATTATTTGAAGTTATTTCTGTTGGAGTTTACATTATAGGGAATAGGCTGGTTTACCGGGTCCTCCATATTACGTCACACCCCGCAAATGCTTTTTCCCGGCATGACTTAGGCATTCTGATAAATTTGATGTAATAACTCAAACATTTTTAAAGTGAGGTGTGACTTTGCATTGGGACTTTGTTATGCATATTTTAATGCAAATCTATATATTACATGTGGTTACATTTATGCTACCTACCCTTTAAGATGTGTCCATTCCTGAAAAGTGGGATATGATTTTCCTTCCATGAAAGTTAAATCAGGCGCGGGCGTTCAGTCACACTCATTATGTCTGCCCAATCAGTCCTCCAACTTCATACTGTGCATCCCAAATAGCATGCTGTTACCCTATATAGTGCACTACTATTGACCAGAGCCCTATAGGTCCTGGTCAAAAGTAGTACACTTTAAAGGGAATAGGGACAGGTGCCATTTGGGACTCACATAGACACCAGCAGGACTCCTTCACAAATCACTCTACCTCCATACCCACTCACTGCCCTGGCATAGCATACAGTAGGCTCAGGAAGCCAACACTACACACCAGAACCAGACCTTTCCCTATCCCAAAATGTACAGCCAAGTCCTTCTTTCCTGAGCTTTCCCAAAACCCAGGATGATTTTTAACAAGCCTGCTGCCTTTATGATTTAGCCTGGAGGGACTCTTATTAAAAAAGGTACTGGTGAATAACTGGGGAGTTATGTTACACACTGCATTATTTTACACTGGAAAAACTACCATGTTTGATCCATTTTTCAGATAATTTGTTAAAAAAGAAAGGGTCCAAAAATAACACGCTTCGGGTCTGCAAACTATTTTTAATAAAATGTGTCAGCTAAATTTAGCAACTGTGCAGTTCTCTGAGCGTAGACATCAGTTAATCTACAGGGTGTGACTGGTGATGGGCTCAGACTTACGATGCTCGACTTGAACTGTCAAAACACTAGCCTATACTACAGTAGGGAACAGTTTGAGAACAGGGTAAAACAGTGTGCATTTGTTTAGAGTTGCTTCAAATGATTAATGTCAAGTTAATGGAGCAAAATTAACTACAAGATCACCAATTATTGAGTCAGGGACACCTAACCAGAGTAGTAGACTCGAGTCACGTGACTTGAAACTCAACTTAATAGAAAATAAAATAACTTGAGACTTGACTTGGAGCCTCAAGACTCGACTTTGACTTGAGACTGATGGCCTGGCCATGTTGTAACGTTATGTCAAACATTTTATGGCACAGAGTCTGTGGATTACTCTCCACGCAGCCAGAGAGAGTAGCCGCAACATCGGCCCTTGCAAAAAAAACGTGAAACAAATTGGCTAGTAAAACGCACACTCTGCCCTTTGGTTGGACCAGCAAACTGTCAATCAACACAGGTCGGGTGAGCTAGAGAACAGATTGCTGATTTTCTGTACAGCTATAGGATCGGGTGCAGCGCAAAATTCAAATTGTAGGGCGAGAGGATTGCCATAATAAATAAATAAATAAATAAATATGCAGCTCCAAAACGTTTTGGTAATCAAGAATATTAACTGTTTACTTTGCAAACTCACCAGCAATGGGGCATCAAGCAACAATTACTAGCATAGGCCTACTGGTCTTTTGGTATCTCAAATTTGCTTGAAATTAATAATTAACTTATGAAGTTTGCATTTGGAATTTGTTGTTAAAATTAATTATTACTGTGGTACGTCTCTCCACTTGCGCTCTCCAAACTCCCGCAAGTGGAGAGCGTTTTGTTCTCTTGTTGAAATGCTTGCTGTTGCTTTCTTTCACATGTTTAAATGCATATTGGTAAACCTACAGTGCCTTCAGAAAGTATTCATACCCCTTGAATTATTCCACATTGTTGATGTTAAAGCCTGAATTAAAAAATGACACCCACAATACCCCATAATGACAAAGTGAAAACATGTTTTTAGAAATGTTTGCAAAGTTATTGAAAATGAAATACAGAAATATCTAATTAATTCACACCCCTGAGTCAATACTTTGGCAGCGTTTACAGCGGTGAGTCATTCTGGGTAAGTCTACGCGCTTTCCACACCTGGATTGTGCAACATTGGCCCATTATACTTAAAAAAATTATTCAAACCATTTTCAGGTCTTAAAATTGATTTTCAAGTAGATTTAAGTCAAAACTGTAACTCAGCCACTCAGGAACATTCCCTATCTTCTTGGTAAGCAACTCCAGTGTAGTTGCCTTGTGTTTTAGATTATTGGTCCTGCTGAAAGGTGAATTAATCTCTCAGTGTCTGGTGAAAGTAGACTGAACCAGGTTTTCCTCTAGAATTTTGCCTGTGCTTAGCGCCATTCCGTTTCTTTTTTATCCTGAAAAACTCCCCAGTCCTTAACGATTACAAGAATACCCATAACATGATGCAGGCACCACTATGCTTGAAAATATGGAGTGGTACCCAGTAACGTGTTGCATTGGATTTTCCCCAAATATAACATTTTGTATTCAGGACAAAAAGTTAATTGCTTTGCCACATTTTTTGCACTATTACTTTAGTGCCTTGCTACAAACAGGATGCATGTTTTGGAATATTTTTATTCTTTACAGGCTTCCTTCTTTTCACTCTGTCAATTAGGTTAGTAGTGTGGAGTAACTACAATGTTGTTGAACTGTCCTCAGGTTTCTCCAACACAGCCATTAAACTTTGTAGCAGTTTTAAAGTCACCATTGGCATCATGGTGAAATCCCTGAGCGGTTTCATTCCTCTCCGGCAACGGAGTTAGGAAGGAAGCCTGTATCTTTGTAGTGACTGGGTGTATTGATGCACCATCCAAGGTGTTATTAATAACATCACCATGCTCAAAGGGATATTCAATGTCTGCTTTTTTTTAACCCATCTACCAATAGGTGCCTTTCTTTGCAAGGCATTGGAAAACCTCCCTGGTCTTTGCGGTTGAATCTGTGTTTGAAATTCACTGCTCAACTGAGGGACCTTACAGATAATTGTATGTGTGTGGTACAGATATTAGGTAGTCATTCAAAAATGATGTTAAACACTATTATTGGACACAGAGTGAGTCCATGCAACTTATTATGTGACTTGTTAAGCTCATTTTTACTCCTGAACTTATTTAGTCTTGCCATAACAAAAAGGGGTTGAATACTTATTGACAAGACATTTCAGCTTTCCATTTTTAATTAATTTGTAAAAATGTCAAAAAACATAATTCTACTTTGGCATTATGGGGTATTGTGTGTAGGCCAGTAACAAAAAATGCTCAATTTAATCCATTTTAAATTCAGGCTGTAACACAACAAAATGTGGAAAAAGTCAAGGAGTGTGAACACTTTCTGAAGGCACTGTAACTAACTCTGTATTGAAGCCTACCTCAAAGTAGCAGTTCCCTTTGGATAACGGCCTTGGAGCCACGTAGCAGCCAACTTCATCAGAGTTCCCTTGGTAACTGTAACGGAATTTCAGAAATTAGTTTACATTAATCGTATCGCATTTGCAAATGTATGCAACAAACATATGCTACACAACATACAGTTGTTCTTTAACTTGTGGACAGTACAGGCCAGCCAAGTCAGTAAGAGGAGTACAGTGTGAAAGAAAGTATGAGTCTAAAGCAGGGGTCTCCAACCTTTTCATGCATGAGGAGCTACTTTGAAAAAAAAGAAAAATGTCACAAGCTACTCATTTTTTTCTATAGCTTTCAAATAGGCACATTCTTCTCTGCTCCTCTACCCTGCAACTCTTCCCTGGGTACAAGAGATGTGTTTTCTGTCAATATACCTGGTAAAATAATGGTTAATAAACAACTCTAAAGGGCACAATAAAATTGTATTTGGTATTTTCCTGAATTCTGTCTGTTCTCTGTTTTATTTTTCCTGGTTTGGGATTGTTTTGGTTTTTACTCTCAATATTACAATTATTAATAGAGACACAACGAAAATGAATGTTCTGTGTCCATGACAATGCTTAAATCAAATCAGAAGACCATTTTGATTTGAGTGTAATTCCCCTTTAATTGCGCATCTAGCAAGAAAGGAATGTGTCGGTCTAGAGATGTTTCTGCTGTTAGGCCTACTGCTGCAACACGTCATGGCAGAGTTTGCAAAACAATGGCCACCCAATTATATAGTTATGTCAGGTAAGCCTATTCTGCAGTTAACATTTAACTTAGAAGGTTTTTGGGGAAAGTCTTTCTGTATACCAACAAGACGGTTATCATTAGTATGTCTAACTGGCTACATACAGAGTGAAAGACTGACAATTGCTGAAAATTAATTGGCAGATATTGTGTTACGTTTGGCTTTTAAGCCAATAGTGGCTAACCAAGGGTGGGATAATGTCAATGTGGCTTTGATTGACAGTTTGCGATGGAAAATTGATGTACTTTCAGAATTGATTGGCGAGCTACTCATAGGTGGGCTGCGAGCTTCTGGTAGCTTGCGATCTATCTGTTGGAGACCCCTGGTCTGAAGCAATCAATCCTGGTCCCAGTACAAACTAATCTTGCCCACCAGCAGGCTCTCCTTCTTTAGAGGTGTCTGGTTTCCGAGCGCCTCAGGACGGAACTTGACTGGAAGTCTATGGCAGGAGCAGACGAAACATCTGCTGGTTTTAATTGGCTGATCTCTCAGTCCATCACCATCTAGCGCAACTCTTAGAACCTCCCCTCTACATTGTGGATTTCAAAGCATGAGCAGTGCAAGTAGGTGAATTCGTTTTGCATGGCCCGATGCCCCAGGTGGGCGGGGTTAGCTCATTATCAACCATTCCATTGGTCCTAAAGATAAATCTCCACCCACCTGGGGAACCGGGCCACGCAAAACGAATTCGCTGATTGATTTAGGCTAAACAAGGAAGTGAGTTCGGGAAATCGGGCTTCCCAAAAATAATATGGTCGCCGCGATAGAACGTTTATTTTTATTGCCGATTTGTCCCATCTAATACAACTGTAGCAGGCTCGCTCTCTCGTCTCGATTTTAACCCATGCCCCTTTCAAGTCCCAATTTGTTGCACAGTGTTTCCAGGCTCTATATGAGGTAGCAATTGAGCCTGGGGACGAGGTTAAGTACAAACTAGCACACCTGAGTCAACTCACAACTTTAATGATTGAATAATTGTGTTACTACTGGGCTGCAACAAAAGCCTCCACTCACAGCAGGCTTGTTCGACATCGACTGCAAAAATCACCTTGCATTATAATTTATTATTATTATTTGTAGATCAGTCAGTCGGTCACAATTTACCCAGAATGCATCACCGATTTGATGTTATTGACCAGGTGGATCCCCAGAACCAGGAATTTGGGTAACTTGTGACTGACAATGATCATACACAAAAATGTATGCACGCATGACTGTAAGTCGCTTTGGATAAAAGCGTCTGCTAAATGGCATATTATTATTATCTGACTGTTCCTTCTCTTTACATTCCTTACCCAGAACCAGGATAGAGGAACGCTGGCTAAAGTGTCATTATCTCTCATACTACACTTCACCAAGTAACATTCCGGGTGTGTAAATGTAATTGGCGAATAAAAGTGATTCTGACAGTTTTCATGCCCACCTGAGCACTTCTCCATCCCTCAGCATCCTCTTGAACCGCTCGCGGTACCGCACCTCGCGAATCTCCCGGATCCTCCGCCTCCAGTTCAGAAAGCGGTAATGGAGGTTGATGTCGTCCATCGCTTACCTGAGAACAGAGACATGAACAATGAGGTGCTTATCCCCTACTCTCATATAATTTTTAACATACGGCTTCATATGAATAACAGGCTCCACACACAGATTATGGACTCAGACGTGGTCGGTGTTGCACCGGCATTGTTTGGTTCAGTTGGATCAAACTGAAAAAGAAGTGACTGGCAAAGGTAGCAAGCTTGGGTGAGGGTGTCTAATAATAACACATTTAATTTACGGTTTAATACACTAGCTAGCTATATACTTACCTAGCTAGCAATTCATGACAAATAGCTAAGTTAACTAGCTACAGCTGCCAACTGCATCGCTAACGTTACAACAGCAGGGGTGTACTCATTCGCCGATTCTGTTGCAAAACGTTTCTTAAACGGAACGAAACGGGGAGGGACTTACCGGAACGTTTTGCAACTGTTTGGACTAATTATTACGCCCCAGGGAAATAGCTAGCTAGCTGGCTGGCTAGGTTGCTAGCTATCCACATCAAGCACTTAGTGACTTCACACACAGGAAGAGCATAGCTCCGTCCGTACGCAGCACATAGTCTCACACGTCCGGGAATTTTTTGTTTATTTATAAAACACACACAAGTTGCCCACCTTGTCTTTAGACTACTATATTCGTTGTTGTTTACAAATTTCAAGTACGTCGAGCTCCATCAAAACAAATTCCGCAGAGTGCAAATGGCGCCTTCTAATGACATCATGATACATTTACGTTCTAGAAAATGTACGTTTCCGGCGGAAACTTCGAGCTCTTGCATCATCAATCTAAATAAACGACTCTTTATTGTAGCTGTTGAATTAATAGTATGGTATTATGGGTAGACTATATTATAGGGGCAAACATATTTCCATGGTAGTACGTTCTGAAAGTAGTAGTTTACTTTTCAAAGAGCATGATCATCAAAATTGACAAGGCACTTGACAGTGAACATTTGTATTAGCCTATACTACTTGTGGTGGTAAACATCAATGAAACGTGTGCGTGTGTGGATTGGAGGATGAGTGAGAGAGAGAATTTGAGGTGACAGTAAAATAATAAAGGACAGTAATTATGTGGCGGAGGCGTGTGTAAGGGGGAATTCTGAGTTGTGTGGGGGTTACAATAGTTAGGTGTGGAAAGGGAGGGCTTCCATAGGTAAAATCATCCATAGATTCTGGCACATTGCTTGGAACATTTTCGATTGTGAAACGTGTGAACCAAACAGCGTTAGGACCGTGGACTGTCAGCAAATTGTCCTGCCTTTACATATTCGTTGCCAGATTGGCTTTAGCATCAAACAGCGTTCTTTTTAAAAACAGTTTTTCTAAAATAAGTCATGATTTAAAGAGGTGGTCATCCCACTCAAATTAATCCTTCACTAGTCCATTATCATGACACACACACAGAGGAATGCGTTTCCTGTGATGGAAGAATTATTCATGTTGGCGACTCCATGCCAGCGTAGGCTTTCTGGTACTTTTAATGATATCACCAATTTTATACAAAAAAAATGACATTATAGGTCATTAACTAATTACAGCCCTCCATTAGGATTGCACATTCAGCAAATCACCAGCAGAGGGAGGTCCCTTTGAATCCATTTCCATCCACTGTGTTGGTGGTGCTCATAATAATATTAATAATAATAATACAATAATAATATGCCATTTAGCAGACGCTTTTATCCAAAGCGACTTACAGTCATGTGCGCATACATTTTTACGTATGGGTGGTCCCGGGGATCGAACCCACTACCCTGGCGTTACAAGCGCCATGCTCTACCAATTGAGCTACAGAGGAATTAGCAGAGAACCCACTCTGGAAGTTTGATGTACTTGTTGAGTATATTGTTCCAACAATATATCTTAAAATGAACACGATTGCTGTTGGAAACTGTCCAAATTCATTATCAGGCTTCTTCATCCTATAATAGCCATCAAAACACAGATTACATGTACAAGGGTTTTTCTCAGTTTCTATAGGCCTACACGGAAGAGGACACTCAATCCCACAAATATGTTTTCGATAAACTAATGTTCTCATGTCCCGATTTGTCATTTGAATAAATTGCTCAGTAATGCTTACTCGTAAAACACATACATCAAATGTATTACTGGTGGGAAAACAATCATGCTGAATATGAAACAGCAATAATGATACATTCATGATGGGGTTAGGTAGGGCTAACCCTATTTCACCAGCTGGCCCTGGTAAAAGAAAGGCATGTCAGAGACAAGGGGAAGTGGGAGTGTGCTCAGCAATCTGAAAACGAGAGCGGAGACTAATATTTCTCTCTCCCGCTTTCCTTCCCCCTCCCTCTCTCTCCACCTTTTGGCTCTTTAAAAGCAGCTGTCTCTGGTGTCTGTCTGCTTCATTATCGCTCTGTCATAGCTGGAGATTCCTATCCACACTGCCTCGCATCTCCCAACGCACAACTGGAACTGAGCTGAATAAGAATAAACCTCAGACAACAGCCTACCTGGCATTGAAACAAATAGGAACCTCCTGGACTATTACTTACTCATTGTTGGTGGACAACGTGTATCTTGCAGGAAACATGCTTCTGTACCCTGACCTTCTGGCCCTGCTCTTCCTCCAGCTTGCCCTCTCCAGCTCGTGGACGCTAGCCTACCAGCTGCCTACTCTCAGAGGAGGGAATCCCTCCAGTAAGGGCTCACAGGTGGCCAGGGCCCCCACACAGAGGCAGCAGTCTGGGGAGCTCAGCACCACTGTCCTGGCCCTGGGGGAGCCCTGTGGGGTCTACACTCTGAGCTGTGACCGTGGACTCCGCTGCACCCCACCACTGGGGTACCCCAAACCCCTCCAGGCCCTGCTGCAGGGCAGGGGAGTCTGCAGCAACACCAGCGGGCCCAGCCCTTCTGAGAGGCCCCAACCCACAGGTAAGCACCTACTACAGCACAGAGTAGGGGTGGAGGAGGGGGTATTGTAAACTAAATTCAATGGTAAATTTAGCCTCTGCAGACAGTTCACATGACCTAGTTATAGCCTGTATAACTAAGGCCCAGTTTTTCCTGCTCAGGACATGGCACTGTATATTTTAGACAAATAAAGATGTAGATGTTGTGCTGATGACTTCGTTGTGACAAGAAAGGTCCCGATTGTGAGATTGTATTGGACTGTGGAAGTAGAACATTAGTGAATCAGAAGTAAGCTTCAGAGAAATACAGCTAGGATGTAATGGAGCACACAATTGACAGTAGTTTACATTGTGGAGGCAGAACCAAGTCTTAGTATGCAGTGCTCCAAACTCAGCCACAAGTTTAAAATAGATCTGTTCAGACTCTACCAGGAATTAATTTGTTTTGGGTGTGGGAAATGTTATTCTCTTAAATAATCAAAATTACGTCATGTTAACCTCAAATCACCAGCAGCTAGTACTTTTACTTTACAACAGGGCTCTCCAACCCTGTTCCTGGAGAGCTACTCTCCTGTACGTTTTCAATCCAACCTCAGTTGTAACGAAGCTAATTCAGGATGGTAGCTCTCCAGGAACAGGGTTGGAGAGCCCTGCTCTACAACCTGTCGTGCCAATCTGTGAACATGATATACAACTCTACCTACTGGTTTGTCTCTGCCACTGCATTCATCAGATATCTCAGTAATCAATCAGTTACTGTGGTAATGTAATCCATCACTATGCTAAAGATGCTGTCATGTATTTCTCCAGCCACACACCCGACACCCAGTGAAGACCTGGAGAAGGTAAAATCCCTTGTATTTACTTACAGATGGATGTTAGGAGGATTGTGTTGAGCAATAGAATTGAATGACAATAGAACAAGTATATGAGGTAGTGTTTTTTTTAAATAATGAAAACTCTCTTTCTTTCTCTCTTCTCTCTAGGCTCCATGCCGTAGACTGCTGAACAATGTACTTAAAGGTCTGCAGCCCCTGGTCTTCAAGTCAGACTTTGCTGATATATATATGCCCAACTGTGACAAGCATGGTTTCTTCAGAAAGAAGCAGGTAGGTTTATAATCAGACTGTATTTGTAGCAGACGTGGTTAACCGAACTATGCTTGCTTGCATGATGAGTATAACATTGCCTAAACAGGAGCTCAGTGGGCTAACTCAAATCTTGAGTTGCAAGCTGTGCTCGATAGTCTATGACTATGCCTGGTCAGTAACATGTGTGTGCATGTGTGTGTGTGTAGTTGTTGTATCCTATACAACAATTCACATCTCAAATATGCTTTATCACTGTGTGTCCCCTCTGGCAGTGTCGGTCGTCTCGGGGCATGCATCGCGGCCACTGCTGGTGTGTGGACGAGAGTGGCATACCAACACCATCACACACAAGCCCAGAGGGCACCCTGATCTGTGACAACGCATGAAAGGGCACTGTCCAGCCCACCACATCCTGCAGTCTGGAATATGGGCCATAGGGTGAGGATCAAGAGGAAGAGAAGAAGTGCAAGATGAGGATAAAAGAGAGGCATAGAGGAGGAGAAAAAGAGAGGGATGGAGGAGGAAGCACTTTCCAAAGTGCTGGACAGTAAATGGCTGATACAAGCCAAGGTTTACGTCCCAAATGGCACCCTATTCCCTAAGTAGTGCACTATGTAAGGGATAAGGTGCCATTTGGGACATATACAAATTCACCCGACTACACTACTACCTACTAGGGTTGGGCTCAATTCGATTTTGAAGGCAGTCAATTCAGGAAGTGATTTGAATTTAAAATTCAGACATTTACTTTTTTTCTTTAATATATAGCTTCTACTTTTCAGTTTGAGAAGTCATTGAAAATAAATGCACTTTTTTCGATTATTCAATTGTAATTTTAGTTTACTTCCTGAATTGACTGCCTTAAATTCGAATTGAGCCCAGCCATGCTACCTACAAGCACAATCCTTCCAATTGCATTTCTGATGTTCATTCTCTTTCTCCATCCCTGTTAGTTTGGTCTCACAGCGCCCTCTAGTGATGCATTATGGCATTACAGACAAGAAACGGATGATTTACCAAGTAGGTTCCTGAGCGGAGACTAGATTGGTATGGAATTGCTATGCACTTTGTTTTAATTTCTAAATCTGTACTCTGTGCTATAACGCAGAGTTGTGAGTTCATTTTAGTAGTAAACTACATAGCCAATCCCATTTACCCGCTGTGTCCCATGACAGTCTAGGCCTAGTGATCAGGCTTGTCTCTGATGATGTCTCTCTTATAATATGCTCTTAAATCTGACATTATTCTGATGTTTAAACTCCAGGATCAAGCACTACTGGAGCACCTCCAACCTTTTTACTGACATTGCAGCTGAGCAGACTCCTTTTAATACTATAAGATAGTATTTTGTATACATATATAAATTAAAAGCTGATGTATTATTTAATTTACAGTATGTATTTTTGATAATGATTTTACATTTTATTTAAGCGTTTTGTTTTCTATTGGGCATGACAAAACATTTTATTTTGTACTGTACCTGCTGAACATAATGTTTTATTGATGTAATTATTTATGTTGACCATTTTTAATACATAAATAAATGTGACATTTTATCGTTGAATGTCTCTGAGTGGAAGCACACTAAAAGCAAACTGATGTTGATGGGTAAGTTTACTAGTCCCAGATGTCTGCTGAAGATTACCTGCTTTATAATATACGTTTTAGAGGTTCCATTTGAGCCTCATAACAGCATGCGTTCTACAGTTCAACAAAAACCTGTTTGTGACTGAAAATAGCTTTGCTATGGTTGTAATGGCTGGGCTGTGTGCCCTTAATCCAGAAATCTTTCTCATATGACCAGGAACAATTCAAGGCTGGCTCTCAGAGTTACCATGACAATTTCTAAAGCCACAGAGGCTTGGAGTTGGTATGCTCTTCAAAGTTTTAAAGGAAAAAATCAAATAAAACATCCAAAAACACAATCTGAGACTTATAATAAAGACACAGAATACACAGATTCTCCAAACAACAGACAGGAATGATAAATCAATTAGTCGGCATGTGCAACTTTATATACAGATGGACACGGTACACACACACACACACACACACAAACAAACAAAGACTGTTTTTTTTTCTCCATTTCCACAAACTGAATTAGGAAGGACGACCTGTACAGTGCATTCGGAAAGTTCTCATGTACAGTGCATTCGGAAAGTATTCAGACCCCTTGACTTTTTCCAGATTTTGTTATGTTACAGTCTTATTCTAAAATTGACTAAATAGTTTTTTCCCCCTCATCACTCTACACACAATAACCCATTATGACAAAGCAAAAACAGGTTTGTAGACATTTTTGCAAAACAGGATACACCTGAGCTCAATTTCGAGTCTCATAGCAAAGGGTCTGAATACTTATGTAAATGTCATATAAAAAATTAAATATCAAAAATTCGACAAACCTGTTTTCGCTTTGTCATTATGGGATATTGTGTGTAAACTGATGAGTAAACAAATGATTTAATCAATTTTAGAATAAGGCTGTAATGTAACAAAATGTGGAAAAAGTGAAGGGGTCTAAATACTTTCCGAATGCACTGTAACCCTACTCGATTTGTCCAGAATAAGGTTGAAGTTGCAATTAAATGTTACAAAACACATTTGAATTTTAGGGAAGTGGGAACCTGTACAGTCTCATTGGCATAATCTAAACCATATTCTAGCCTTTTATGATCATGCAAATATATCCTAGGTAGGCAACAATATGGAACAATTGTTCAGGACAGGTAATGTAAAAATCTAAGGGAATTGAATGAGAAGTTGCTTGTTTTGCTGCATTTGTTGAGGGCGGAGCGCATAATTCCTCGCACACCTCTCGTACTAGGCTGGACACGCGACACTGGGCAGGTGATGCCAGATGTTGGCGAGTTTCTTTGATGTAATCTAAGGTTGTCTTTCGGCAACTAATGGATCAACCTTAGTCAAACACTTAAATAAGAAGGCAAAAGGAGAGCGGCAAACCGGTGCACCAAGGTGAATTCATGTAAACAAAATAGTGTTGTAACCCGTTCAGATTATTGTTTACTTAAACGGCGCAATATTGTTTACATAAACGGCGCAATGGTTTCTCCGGGTGCCACCTCGAGCCCTTTGAGTATCCTGGTTCCCAAAACGAAGACAAAGAAGAAACATTTTGTACAGCAGAAAGTGGAGGTGTTCCAAGCCAGTGACCCTGTTCTGTGTCCTTATGTGGGGAGTCAATCACTCGGTATGTCGATGAAATTCATGTTTTTGTTGATATTATTATTGTGTGTGTGTGTGTGTGTGTGTGTGCGTGTGTGTGTGTGTTCTAACAGTGTCCACTGTCTGCAGATTAATGACCTGGTCCAGGTGCCTGACCCTGTCATGCATCTTCCTGATGACTTCAAAGCCAATACCAAAATCAAAGTCAGCAACCATCTCTTCAACAAGTACTGTAGCCTATAGCCTACTCACTGCATTCAATGTTTGTCAAAGAGTAACAACATAAATAATATATATATTGATCCATACTCAAGTGGAGAGTTAGTTAATCATCAGGTAATCTGATTATAAATTCCCTTCTTGACTTGTTCTGTTCTATTCAAACCTGATGTGTCTCTCCACAAACCAATTTGCTAGTAATTGAATATTAGAAGATAGGTTTGTCTATGTAGGCCTATCTGAATTTCAAAGGTGAGAACTACCTATGAAGCGGCATATTGTGCAAAGATTGGGAGTGTTTGTGGAAAACACTGACCCAAAGCGTTGTTGAGCGCTTTGACCCAAAGCATTGTTGAGAGCTTTGCAGCCTTGCAGGTTGTATAAGGAGGAGAATTTACAGTAAAGTGCTCCTAGTATGCTAAAAGGGAAAGACATCTCCTGTGTGTGGACCAGAGGAGGAGTGGGAGATGGATTGTTTAATCTCTGGGTGCAGCTCAGCTCACACGAACGCCATGACGCTCAACGGCTAAGTAGCCAACGCAATTAGACTCACGATGACATGTCCACTGTAAGGAATGTGAAAGGCATCGGACACAGAGAGGGTCTGTGTGTGTCTGTGTGTGTCTGTGTGTGTCTGTGTGTGTGTGTTTGTGTGTGTGTGCGTGTGTGTGTGTGTCGTATTAGTATTTGTCCAAGGCCAGAGATTGGCTGCTCTGACGTCTCTGTGTTGTTAGGGATTGGACAGTGGGGTCCTGCATGTTTCCGAGGCAGAGACCATAAACTATATAAACCTAAATGAGATTTAGTGGATTTTTTTCACAACATTGAAAAAGTCCTTTGAAATATTTTTTATAATAGGTGTCATAATATCATAATATCAATCAGATGTCCTCTGAAATGCCTTCCATTATTATTCATCCAATTAATATTGCAATGCTATTGTATGCTATTTTTACATTAGCCCCTGGACTGCAATACCTACTCATCCAAAATGGTCGTTGCACAATGAGCTTGTCCTCAGATTATTCTTCAGTACATTATTCCCAATATTAATCAGTTATTGAACTAAATTGCACAAGTTGTGCAGAAATGCTCATTCTGATATATGTATTTGTCTGTTATCGTCTCTGGTTCTCTCCCTAAGCAGTACCACACAGCTGAGTGTGCTTGTGTGAGTGGTTAGCAGCGTGGTGTCCCATTTCTGAACAATGAAGTGTGAAATTCCTGCCTCAAGTTGGGAGAGACAGAGAGGGAGATACAGGGAGAAACAAAAGATAGAAAAGAGGCCAAATGATATCCATGTCTTCATGGGTTAATAGCAGTACACTCCTAGAAAAAAAGGTGCTATCTAGAACCTAAAAGGGTTTTTCGGCTGTCTCCATAGGAGAACCCTTTGAAGATCCCTTTTTGGTTCCAGGTAGAACTCCTTTGGGTTCCATGTAGAACCCTTTCCACAGAGGGTTCTACATGGAACCCAAAAGGATTCTACCTGGAACCAAATAGGGTTATCCTATGGGGAGCGGCGAAGAACACTTTTGGAACCCTTTTTTCTAAGAGTGTAGTGTGTCAGGTCATTAAGTTGAAGTCTTGTTCTGGAGTTTCTCATGATTGTCTACAATATATATAATTATTGTCCTAATGTTTGTGAATGTTGAATTCATATAGGCCTAACCTTATAAAAACCATAGAATTAGAATGAGCAGAATGGGCATTCCCATTCATTCTATTTGTATGATTTATATGATAATAACCATATAACCATATAACCTTCAGATCATCAGTAATCCTAAACAACATTTAGTAACGCTTATAATGCTGTAATAAACAGTAACAATAGTTACACTTTGTATGATCCCTATTATTTGTTCCTCTACAGAGAGACTCTTCCAGGACATTTCAAGTTCAAAGAGTATTGTCCACAGGTGTTCCGCAATCTCCGAGAGCATTTTGGAATCGAGGATCTGGATTATCAGGTATGCATACCAACACACTCCAACATGGTGAGTCTTTATAAGCTCTGTGGCTTTGATAGCCTATGTCAGGGGTAGGCAACTAGATTCAGCCACGGGACGATTTTTGTTGAAACGGATGGTCGGGGTGCCGGAACATAATTATAATAATTTGTACATTTCAAATCAACCACAACTAAGCCCAAAAATAACAATAATTTCATACCTTGATTACATTGAGACACAATCACATATGTCTCTTTTTGTATTCGTGGGAATACTTGGGAATATATTTCCTAAATTAAAGGGATAGTTTATCCAAATTACAAAATGACACATTGGTTTCCTTACCCTTTAAACAGATTATGGACAAGGTATGACAGCAATCCATGCTTTGGTTTAGTTTCCCTGGCGCTGTTTCCACATGCCAATGTTTTTGCATTTGTGGCACAGGGTTAAGAAACCAAGCAGTAGCTGTGCATGGGTAAAATCTCTGAGGAAGCCAAGACAGTAAAAAAGCCATATTACAACCTATGTTGTGATAATTGTGTTGTTAGCTCTATAACCCATTCGTTCATATGCCACCGTGATAAACAATAACGCAGTGACAACAAAAAAACAACAGTCACACAGTGGCGGAATAGATTCAACTACACATAAGTTTGTTTCATCATAAAACCGGAGATCAACATCTGTCCGGTGAAGTCCACAAAGCAAATATTGCATGTAACAAACAGGTATATGACCTGCAGCATGGTCAAGCAACAAGCAGTTTACTAAACAACTACTGATTTAGAACCACAGAGTTACCACAAGTCAGCACAAAGACAACAGGAGCACTGCCTCCGCTATTACAGCACCATTTCAATGTAAACATTTACAGTGGGGGAAAAAGTATTTAGTCAGCCACCAATTGTGCAAGTTCTCCCACTTAAAAAGATGAGAGAGGCCTGTAATTTTCATCATAGGTACACATCAACTATGACAGACAAAATGAGGAAAAAAAATCCAGAAAATCACATTGTAGTATTTTTAATGAATTTATTTGCAAATTATGGTGGAAAAGAAGTATTTGGTCAATAACAAAAGTTTCTCAATACTTTGTTATATACCCTTTGTTGGCAATGACACAGGTCAAACGTTTTCTGTAAGTCTTCACAAGGTTTTCACACACTGTTGCTGGTATTTTGGCCCATTCCTCCATGCAGACCTTTACCCTCTTCCTAGGATGGAGGACTGTATTGATCAAGTTGGGTTAGCAAATTTGATCTCTTAAAGGGATATTGGCAAGTACCCCTTACCAAAAGAGCTTGTGAGATTGCTGCCTTTATAACTCCATCTGGTTTGTTCTCTTATACAGTGATGCCTTTCGGCTTGCGGAATGCTCCAGCCACCTTCCAGAGGCTGATGAATCGGGTGGTCTCAGGTCTGGAAGGGTGTGCCGTGTATTTGGATGACGTGGTCGTATACTCAGACTCTTGGGAGGAGCATGTCTGTAGAGTACAAGCCCTGTTCGAAAGACTGGTGTGGGCCAGGTTGACTATCAATTTGGCAAAGTGTGAGTTTGCTAAAGCTACAGTCACATACCTAGGCAAGGTTGTGGGTCAGGGTGTTGTCTGTCCCGTGGAAGCCAAGGTTCAGGCTGTGAAGCAGTTCCCACAGCACTCCACAAAGAAAGAACTGATGCGCTTCCTGGGAATGGCGGGGTACTACCGTGCTTTCTGTAAACTTTTCGGTAGTAGTGTCCCCCCTGACCAATCTGTTGAAGGCCAAGGCTGAATTTATCTGGTCCACCCAGTGTCAAGAGGCATTTGATGCAGTTAAGGCTCTTTTGTGTTTGGCACCTGTGTTGGCAGCACCAAATTTTGGGAAACCTTTCAAATTGCAGGTAGATGCCAGTCAAATTGGTGCTGGGGCTTCTCCAGGAAAATTATGTCCAGTCAGTTTCTTTTCCCGGAAATGTATCAGCAAAACTATTCTGTAATTGAAAAGGAGGCTTTAGGTCTCATTTGGGTTTTACAGCACTTCGAGGTCTATGTTGGTTCTGGTTTAACCCCTGTAACTGTGTTTACTGACCACAACCCACTTATTTTTCTGAAGTCCCTGCAAAATCCAAACCAGCGCCTGATACGTTGGGCTTTGTTCTTGCAACGATTCAACCTCGATATTAGACATATTGGTGGTAAGGATAATATCATTGCTGATGCTCTGTCCCGTGCTCCTTTAGCCTAGTTTGTATTTTCTCTCTGCTGACCCCTGCGGGCTGTCTGTGCCTCCTTTCTCTTCAATTGCTCCCCAGGTACCAGGGCTGCTGAGTTTGAGGACGGACAGTCAGCTAGGGGACACGGGGCTACTGTTAGAAGCCGGGACTGGTATCTGTTTTTTTTGGTTTTTGGATTGTTTTAAATATGTTGGGTCATAATTTGGGTTGAGGGTGGGACCCTCATTTTAAGGAGGGGGGTGTCACGGCCCCTCTGCAGTGCAGGGGCGGTTCCTCCTGCAGGCAGAGGAGGGTCGTTAGTGATTGGAGTTGGTGTGATTGGAGCCACCTGGGCTCAGGGTATTTAAAACTGCTTCACTAACCACTCATTTTTGCCACAGGCTATGAGCCGGCCTGTGACAGGAGAAAACTGAGGATGGCTCAACAACATTGTAGTTACACAATACTAACCTACATGACAAAGTAAAAAGAAGGAAGCCTGTACAGAATACAAATATTCCAAAACATGCATCCTGTTTGCAATAAGCAACTAAAGTAAAACTGCAAAAAATGTGGCAAAGAAATTAACTTTATGTCCTGAATACAAAGTGTTATGTTTGGGGCAAGTATTTTTGGATAAAAATAAACTGAATAGAGCTAAGCACAGGCAAACTCCAAGAGGAAAACCTGGTCCAGTCTTCTTTCTAGCAGACATTGAGTGACAAATTCACCTTTCAGCAGGACAATAACCTAAAACACAAGGCCAAATATACACTGGAGTTGCTTACCAAGACAACATTGAATGTTCCTGAGTGGCCTAGTTACAGTTTTGACTTAAATCGGCTTGAACATCTATGGCAAGACATGAAAATGGCTGTCTAGCAATGATCAACAACCAACTTGACAGAGCTTGAAGAATTTTAAAAAGGAAAATGTGCAAATATTGTACAATCCAGGTGTGCAAAGCTCTTAGAGACTTACCCAGACAGATTCACAGCTGTAATCGCTGCCAAAGAAAAGGTGGTCCCGTGTAGCTCAGTTGGTAAAGCATGGCGTTTGCAACGGCAGGGTTGTGGGTTTGATTCCCACAGGGGGCCAGTATGAAAATGTATGCACTAACTGTAAGTCACTCTGGATAAGAGCGTCTGCTAAATGACTAAAATATAAATGTGATTCTAACATGTATTGACTTATGTAAATGAGACAATCAATTTGCAAAAATGTCTAAACACGTTTTAGCTTTGTCATTATGGGATATTGTGTGTAGCGCCCCCCCTTGGTTTGGCGCCCCCCCTTGGTTTGTGCTGTGGTGGAGACCTCTGTGGGCTATACTCGGCCTTGTCTCAGGATTGTAAGTTGGTGGTTGAGGATATCCCTCTAGTGGTGCGGGGGCTGTGCTTTGGCAGAGTGGGTGGGGTTATATCCTTCCTGTTTGGCCCTGTCCGGGGGTTTCTTCGGATGGGGCCACAGTGTCTCCGGACCGCTCCTGTCTCAGCCTCCAGTATTTATGCTGCAGTAGTTTATGTGTCGGGGGGCTGGGGTTAGTTGGTTATACCTGGAGTACTTCTCCTGTCTTATCCAGTGTCCTGTGTGAATTTAAGTATGCTCTCTCTAATTCTCTCGTTCTCTCTTCTCTCTGAGAACCTGAGCCCTAGGACCATACGTCAGGACTACCGGGCATGCTGACACCTTGCTGTCCCCAGTCCGCCTGGCCTTGCTGCTATTCCAGTTTCAACTGTTCTGCCTGCTGATTCGAAACCCCTACCTGTCCCAGACCTGCTGTTTTCAACTCTTAATGATCGGCTATGAAAAGCCAACTGAGAGACCTGAGCCCTAGGACCATACGTCGGGACTACCGGCCGTGGTGACTCCTTGCTGTCCCCAGTCCGCCTGGCCTTGCTGCTATTCCAGTTTCAACTGTTCTGCCTGCGGTTATGGAACCCCTACCTGTCCCAGACCTGCTGTTTTCAACTCTTAATGATCGGCTATGAAAAGCCAACTGAGATTTATTCCTGATTATTATTTGACCATGCTTGTCACTTATGAACATTTTTGAACATCTTGGTATGGTTCTGTTATAATCTCCACCCGGCACAGCCAGAAGAGGACTGGCCACCCCTCATAGCCTGGTTCCTCTCTAGGTTTCTTCCTAGGTTTTGGCCTTTCTAGGGAGTTTTTCCTAGCCACCGTGCTTCTACACCTGCATTACTAGCTGTTTGGGGTTTTAGGCTGGGTTTCTGTACAGCACTTCGAGATATTAGCTGATATACGAAGGGCTATATAAAATAAAATTGATTGATAGATGGGTGAGAAAAAAAATCTACTTAATCCATTTTTAATTCAGGCTGTAACACAACAAAATGTGGGATAAGTCAAAGGGTATGAATACTTTCTGGAGGCACTTTATCTTTAAATTGATTATCTTGTTCACTTGCTCTCTCTCCCCTCTCTTTCATCGTGTTTTCAGGTGAAAAGTTGCCCATGCGCAAAGATGTGAACTTCAGGAATAACATGCAGAAGGTTTATGTGAGAGAGGAGGAGAAGGAGAGGATCATGGACAAGCTCAACAGAGACGTGAAGGCGAGTGTCAGAGACAGGGCACAGCATCAGTAGCACAGCAGCACATTATACATACGTGCAGAGTGGCTGGGAGGGATGCCCCAGTGTGTGTAGGGAGGGAGAAAAGATGTATATAGACAAATGTGACTGATCTGTTATAAGTGGCTAACTGTGTTACGTTTGTCTTCTGTGGGGCTCTCGCTCGCTATCTATCTAGTTACTGGTGCGTCTGAGGATCATGGACTACAGCCTGCTGCTGGGGATCCACAATGTGGGCCGGACGGAGGAGGAGGAGATGGAGGAGGAGTCATATGATGATTGTGATGAAGTGGACAAGGAGAACGGCCTGACTCCTGCTCCTGCTGTGGGCTTCTATGGCACCTCTCCTGAAGGCATCGCTGGCTACATGAACTCCTTTAAACCGCTGGGGCCCGGGGAGTTTGACCCTTATATAGTGAGTCCCCATAGAGATCCTATAATTCACTTCTAGAATGAAAGTTTTCCTGACCATGATTATTGAGTTATTAGGCATATTGCTAGGATGACAATTTCCATTCTACTGTTCTCTCACCGTGTGAGTCCCAGCAAGTGAATTTTGTAGCTGAACAGAACCTTGATTAAAAGAGGGTGGGCTCTTTTTTTTATGTCTTAGATTTTTGTATGGTGGTTGATGATCTTACTGTTAGATAATATTCTTTATAAGACAGTACATTAGTGTAGACACAGTAAGTGATAATGACACAATGGACCAAATCCTAACCTGAGAGACCCATTACTTACTTTTGATACTGCATCAGGATCTCCAGTTAGGATTAGTCTCATACTGTATTAGGCCATGCACAGTACAGTAGCTATACCTCACAGTCAACAGGGGAGTGATTAACATCCATCCACTGTATGATAGCCTGTCACTCACTGCCTGTCTTGCTGCCCAGAGGGAGGTGTACTTCATGGGTCTGATTGACGTTCTGACCCACTATGACACCAAGAAGAAAGCATTTCATGCTGCCAAGACCATCAAACACGGGCTGAGTGACACGCTGATGTGTGTTTGCGTTTGTGTGTAATAGGGATGTGAGTAAAAATTCCAACGACGTAAAAAGGGCTTTATAAATACATTTGATTGATCTATTGTTTTCAAGATGTCTTCCCTATATGAACATGTTTTATTCTTATCGTTGTTGGTTTATCAATATCTGTATTTGTTTGTGTGATTCCTAGTCCGGAGCATAAATCTCCACCGTTCACCCTGAGCAGTATGCCAAGAGGTTCCATGAGTTCATTGCTGAGATCTTTGCATAGCTCACCAGAACACAGCTACAACTACAGCTACAGAACCATAGCCGGCTCAATACGAAAACACTCCTCATTTACTACCTTGTTGTTACAATTCCTTAACTGACAAGTACTGTCATATAGAGATAAAATATACCGTTTTTAAAAGAGCTATTTATTTAATTGTATCCATCAATAAGTTAAAAAAGACTATTTAGTACTAGCTTTGTCACCTGTGGAACACAGAGAAACAGTATCATCATCATCAGGTGCCTCGAGTTCTGGAATTTTGGAGACCTGTCAGAGTTCTATTCTCTGTCGACATCTGACAACAGGGTGTGTTTTAATGGTTTCTATGACAATGGGAAGAGAGAGCATTGTCTTTACGGCATGCTCTTCCAGCTGATTCTCCGACCAGATGGAGGCACAAAAGGACAGAGTGGCCATTTTATGGACACACACTGGACTAGTATTTTAGAAAGACTGATTGATTTTAGAAAGTCCTACTTCGCTTGGACTTCCTTGCTTAAATCAAAACACAGGGTGAAGAAATGCCTCCCCCAAAAATGTAATCACTGATTTATCTTAATATATTTTGCGCAAATGTATTCAATGTTTCTTAAATCTATGTTTGCGTTGAAATCTATTAAATTATCTGTGTTACATTTTCAGAAGTCGTGCGCTATCTCATAACTAGATATCCTAGTAGGCCTACAGTAAAGTAAGTTACAGTATTCCCAAAGTTCTCTAGAGGAAAATAGGGGTCCTGGACATCTCATAGGGATGTCATTAACATGTTAATGCCTTCCAGTAAACCACCAAATCCCACACAGCAGGCAGGTACAGTGCAATCTGATTAACTGAAAATAAGGATGGACAGACCCCAGGGAGTACATAATGTTCTGAGAACAATATGTTTCTTAGAGCTTGGTGAGAGCATGGTTGTCCTATGATTATTTTGCATTCAACCTTCCCACAATGTTCTGGGAATGGCGCAATATACCCAGCTACCACAAAACATTCTGAGAACCATATGTTTCTTAGGTGTACTTAAACATAACGTTTTCTACAGGTTTCCTCATGGTTCTATTTAAAGTAATGTTTTTAAATTGTTTAGAGAACGTTAAGAAAGAACATTCTTCTGTTGGAATTTCAGTACATCAGCATAATGTTTTCTACAGGTTTCCTCATGGTTCTATTTAAAGTAAATGTTCTCAGAAAGTTCAGAGAACGTTAAGAAACAATGTTGTTTTGTGGGAATTTCTATAAAAACCACAAGAAAACAAACGTTCAAAGAACGTTCTAAGAATGTTATTTAAAAACATATACATTCCGTTCTCCGTATCAACAAAACTCTCTATCCTCTATCTTGTTAAATGTGTTCAGGTGTGTTGGCCGAGCCCACTAATTGGCCCCATCGATATGGATGGGGGGCGTGCTCTCTCTGCTCTCTCCTGAAGTCCACGATCAGCTCATTCATTTTGTTGACTTTTAGGGAGAGGTTATTTTCCTGGCACCACTCCACTAGGGCTCTCACCTACTCCCTGTAGGCTGTCTCGTCGTTGTTGGTAATCAGGCTTACTGTTGTGTCGTCAGCAAACTTGCAGTCATGGGTGAACAGGGAGTACAGGAGGGGGCTGAGCACGCACCCTTGTGGGGCTCCCGTGTAGAGGATCAGCGTGGCGGAGGTGCTGTTACATACCTTCAACACCTGGGGTCTGCCCGTCAGAAAGTCCAGGACCCAGTTGCACAGGGTGGAGTTCACACCCAGGGCCCCCGAGCTTAGTGATGAGCTTGGAGGGCACTATGGTGTTGAAGGCTAAGCTAAACAAAAGATTAACAAAATAAGTAGGTATGGGGAACAATGGCAATTGCTGAGTGGACAAAGAGAGGTTCAAAGGGGTTGGAAAAGGTGAGGTGCTCTTTTCTAAGAAAGAGCCTGAAACAAATCTAAGATATTATCTGGGTCTGTGTGACCTGAGAGAGATATGGAATGGGAAGAAAATGAACTGTGCTCCTTTCTAAAAAAAAAGCACTGGTGTCTATCATTGTGAAAGCTTTATTGTAACTTTAATGCATTCTGTAAAACTGTGACACAATTTAGTGGATATCGATGTTTAGGTGGCAACAATATTTCAGGGGTTATAGAAGACAACAATAGACGACAGCAGTATTTGATCGGGGTATAGCCTAACATGTTATGTACAGTGCCTTCAGAAAGTATTCATACCCCTTGACTTATTCAAAATGTTGTTGTGTTACAGCCTGAATTCAAAATGGTTACAATATTTTTTTTCTCACCCATCTACACACAATACCCCATAATGACAATTGTTGCAAATTGATTGAAAATGAAATACAGAAATATCTCATTTACTTAAGTATTCACACCCCTGAGTCAATACATATTAGAATCACCTTTGGCAGCTATTACAGCTGTGAGTCTTTCTGGGTAAGTGTCTAAGAGCTTTGTACACGTGGATTGTACAATATTTGCACATTATTATTTTTAAGGGCCAAATAATAAATGTTAAAATATATAATCGTTTTTTATGGATGGTTTATTATGAGGTTTTAGGTTTTATTTATACGCACCAAAGAATTACAGATGAAAAAAATGGTAAAAACGGTGTGCAAGTGAGGTTGGAAGCCCAAAAGTGCTTTATGAAAACCACACCACAAATATAAGCACAAAAAAATTTACATTTATTCAATCAGTTCAACTAAGCATATTAATTATAATTGTACATGATATACTCAGTATACAAGAAAAACCATGTTTGATTGTGTGTGTGTGTGAGTATGAGAGTTAGGCTACATGGAGGGGATTATTGTTTAGTTTGGTTAATCAGACTGACCCCAAATCTTCACTTGAAGTTTATTGAGGCATGATGAGGTTTTGGCAATGTGAAGATAAGAATTCCAGAGTATGGTACCTCTGTATCTGATAGAGAATTGACTATGTGAGGTGCGGCAGTGGGGAGGGTGAAGGTTATCGCAGTGTCTTGTGTTATATAGGTGGATTTCAGAATTAACCTGGAAGAATCCATTGAAGGGTTTAGGTAAACTGTCTGGGAGGTATGAGTATTTGTAGATTAAAGTGCATAATTGGCGTACATTAATGTCGTAAATAGACAAAATATTTGAGTTTCTTAAACAAAGGTGCAGATGGAGCCAGGTAATTAGAGGTGGCTAGTCTTGCAAATTTATTTTGTATGATGAGTAATTTGTGTAGGTAGGAGGCATATATATGTACTGTCCCAGACAATATTACAGTAAATGAGATATGGGTAAATTAAGCTACTTTACAGTAGAGTTAGGAAGCTTTCCTGATGAACCAAACCACTCATCTTTCTGATGATACCAACAGATTTCATCACTTTGCTACAGACAAATTGAATATGATCTTTCCAGGATAACTTTTCATCAATTAGAACTCAGAGGAATCTAGTGGATGTGATTTGTTCCATTTCATTCCCACCAATTGAGATTCTGGCTCTTTTTTTCTATTTTTTACTATATTTCTTATTCTGTAGCAAAGTGATGAAATCTGTTGGTATCATCAGAAAGATAAATAAATATATATATTATATTTTAGACATTTATTTTTTTGAACAAATAAATAATTTCATATGAACACAAACAAAACAAACAATTAAATCTCGACCTCCATCCCTATATTGTCACAAAAATCACAATAAAAATCCAGCTCCACCGCTACCTCTTGATCCCACTGCACACACCTGCAGTGGAACCAGTGCTGGCAAAAGTCACAGCACACCCATGGCACCTCGGATCTACACTCCTGAGAGGAGCTTGCAGGCGGATCACGCTCCCCGCAGCGAGCACAGCAGGTGGTGTCTTCTTTTATAAAAAATTAAATAATAATACAAATTGATTAATATGGTTTTGCAAAATGTAGAAGTTCTTCAACAACAATAGTAATTGATACAACTGAGAGAGCGAGAAAAACAGATTATGAAGTACCTGAGAGTGGTGCCATGGGTGGTGTGACAGATGTGACCGGTGGAGCTTTTCTCTTCCTTTTCTGTGCTGCAGTTTGAGAAAAAGTAGTGTTAGACAGAGCATGTTGCATGAAAACCCTTTTCAACTTTTTTTACATCAATACCTCTGGAGGAAGCTGCAGAGGTTTTGGAGGAGGCGGAGATGACTTGAGGGCTGGTGCTATTTACTGTAGATATATAAAGATATATATATATATTTTTTTACATTGCTGTTTTATAAAACAGATAACAAACAGTCATTTTTTCGTAATTTAACATGTGTTTACCTGTGGAGGTGGTGGTATTCAAATTGCAGGGGGCAGGGACACCAGACGAGGCTGCTATGGTGGTGTGACCAGGGGAGACGGAGGAGGCAGTTGGTCCAGAGGAGGCCGTGTTGGTGGTGACAGACATGGGGGGTGGTGTGCATTGGGGTGGTGGTGGACAAAACCGCCGACGATGGCTTGGAGGAGCTGGTGTTTGTAATGGTGGGGGTTGAGGGGCCGACGATGGTGTGGCCGGGAGAGTAGGCATGTGGCCTTCTTCTGCAGCTGGGGACTCCGGCGGCTCCTACAGGTGTTGCACACTGGGAGGCACTGGCAGTGGTGATGCAGCTGTCAGGAGTGGTTCCAGCAGGGGGTCCAGCAGAGGCGATGGCGTCAATGGTCTCATCCATGGCAGCCCTCTCCTGTGCCCTCTGTGTTCTGAGGGCTGCCCGACGCTCTTTCTCCTCTGCCCCGGCCCTCTCCCTTCTCACCCCTCTCCTGCCACTGGCGCGTGTATTCCTCCCCGGTGAGGCATGTGGCGACCACAGGGAGTCTTCTGTATCGGTCCAGCCGATACTTCAGGACAGTAAGGATGTGCCCCAGGTCCTTCGCTATCAGCCCCCCCTCTATTAGGGGGTGCTCTTCTAGAGCTAGGGATAGGACTGGAGCAGCGGCTGGGACTGGGGCAGGGGCTGAGGGTCCTCCTGTAGTCGCTGGGGAGGAGGTGCTGATGGATGGTACATTGCTGCTGGTTCCAGTAGAGGCGGTGTTGGGACCCGGTAGGGTCCGAGACGGCATAAACGGGACCCTTCAATGGCTGAAGGGTCAAAAGGGAAGAGGCCACACTTCTTAAACCCTTCCACCACATAGCGCATGTCCTTGCATCGCTGGTACGGGTAGCGGAATACTCTGGCAAATTCTGATTTGTTTACCATGTAGGAGTGGTCAAAATGGCTAAGGTCTCCAGCTACCTTGGAGAACTCAGCCTTTAAAGGGCCAAAGTATGCCACGTCCAGCGGCTGCAGGACATGGGTGCAGTGTGGTGGAAGACAAAGAAGTATAACCCCTTCCCTTAGTGCCACCGCGAGCACTTCCGGGTCCATGTGGCTCTTGTGCCCATCAAAGAGGAGAAGGAGAGGGCGCTCTTTCACTGCATACTTAATGAAGTGCTGAAACCACTTCCTGAACAGGTCCCCGTCAATGTAGCCACTGCTTGACCGTCCATACAAGGCTTGGGGGGCCTCCCAGTGTGTAGTGGCCACCGGGGAAACACTTGGGGTAGATGATAAACGGGGGACGTCCTCCCCAGCTGCGTTGAAGCAGGCCAGCACTGTGATGTGCTCCTTGGTCCCCCGGAGCCTGCTGGTACACGTGTTTTGCGCCCCGGGAGCCAGCACTTTGTGCCTGCTCTGGTCGCTACGAAACCCAGACTCATCGCAGTTATAGATTTGTCTGGGTTTCTCCCTCAACCCACTCTCCTCCAAGTGCTTCTCATAAGAAGTGAAGAAGGTGTCCATCGTCGGACGTGTGGCACACTCAGCTCTCCCCCTGTCCAGGGTGTCCGGCCTCCTCATGCTTAGGTTCTTGTGCCTCCTCCTGAACATTTCCCACCACCTCTTCCCCAGTGGTGGGATTGTTTCCCCCTGGGTGCCGAAACCTACAATAGAATAGAATATATAATTGTCCATCCAGGATGAAAATGTTTGTTTTGGCATCACCATACACATCCACATTTACATCACACACATTGATAACAGTCAGTCCAGCATTCTACATACATAAACACATAGAACACCAAATACCTGCGTATTTTGTCGGCGTATTTCATCAGCCTCTGTCTGGTGAAGGGGAACCCATGGCTGGCGCAGTAGATACAGTACTGCACCAGAGACTTTTCATCCTCTGGTGCAAGCAATGTGGGTGGTCCACTGCGACAACCATGGGTCACCCGGCCGCTCAGCCTGTCCGCCAGGGTCTGCCGAGGTACACCATGCACCTTGGTAGATAAGAAAAGAAAACTGTTACTAGCAGATAAAATTCACATACACATGGTAATCTCCTAAAAACAAAAGATGCCTAACCTTGGCAGCCTGGCGGATAGCCATCCCTGCCCCGCAGTCCTCCATGGCATGGAACATGTCCACCTCACTCCACTGCTTCCTCTTGACTTTCTCCATGCTGCAGTGGTAAATACATGTAGCTAAATAACTTGGCATACTATACACATTTTAGAAAGATAACTCAATCTGAATATGTATAAACATTAACATTTCAAAGCTAAGGCATTGAAAGGTGATGAAAGTTTTCACAATAACTGAAAGTGTACCCACGTTTTTTGTTTGATGTTATCTGTAATGAAAATTAGTGTCCCAATTAGTGTAATATTGATGCATACATTGTACCATTTAACTAAATACTGCCTCTATGTAGCTGTTGTAAGATGAAATATAGCCAACAGTGATAGGTGTCGAAAAGTTCATGGTTCAAAGTTCCAAATACATTTTTGCAGATTGTGCAAAACGCCTCCGTCAGAGGACTCCAATTTTGATACGGTAAAGCTTGACAACATGCAGCTGTTTTCGTGATATGTATTATCTAACACTTACAATTTCTTTCCTTTTTGCTTACTTAGCAGTTCTATCAACATTTAGCAACTAAGATAGCAACATTAGAAAACCCGTTAGCTATATTTCAGAGGTAAAAAGTTGGATATTAAATTAGGTGTGGTCTGTCGCGCAGTCGAATTTTACAATATGCAGCGTGTTCCACAAAATGTGTACATATAACTTTTTTGAAAACTCTCAAAACCTAACTTAACTTACATAAATTGCACTGAAAATCGGTGGTCAGCTAGTTAAAAGGGTGTCGTTAGTCACAAAACTTACCGTTATTTTTCAGTCCATTTAAATGTTGAGCTCGAGGTGATTCAGTCCTCCAACCGCTAGAAAGTGTCCGAGGTCAGGGGGTGTCTGATGTTTGGGGAAAATTAGCTACTGTCCCAGACAATATTACAGTAAATGAGATATGGGTAAATTAAGCTACTATACAGTAGAGTTAGGAAGCTTGCCTGATGAACCAAACCACTCATCTTTCTGATGATACCAACAGATTTCATCACTTTGCTACAGACAAATTGAATATGATCTTTCCAGGATAACTTTTCATCAATTAGAACTCAGAGGAATCTAGTGGATGTGATTTGTTCCATTTCATTTCCACCAATTGAGATTCTGGCTCTTTTTTTCTATTTTTTACTATATTTCTTATTCTTACTAGTGAATACAATCAAGTTGGATTTTTTAAACATTTAAATATAATTTGTTTATCTCTAACCATTCAGAATATTTGGCCATACCTGAGTTGGCTTCATTAATTAGCGAATCAAATTGGTATCATCAGCAAAGAGAATGGGAAGTACGGTAGAAGACACAGCAGCAAGGTCATTGATATAGATTAGGAATAACAAAGGTCCAATTATCGAACCATGAGGCACACCACAGGATATCTTGGCCCTGGTAGATGCTCAGCCGTTTGCATAAACAAATTGTTCTCTATCATAAACATAACTATATAACCAATTATATGTATAATCATGAAAACCGTAATAATGCAAATTAGAAAGTAATATTTCATGATCAACTGTGTCAAACGCTTTGGATAAATCTAAAAAGATGCCAAGAGCGTATTAATTGTTGTTAAGGGCTGTAAAGATTTTACCCACATGTTGCAAAAGAGCCATATCTGTGGCATAGTTTTTACGAAAACCATATTGGTGCTCATATAGAATATAGTGTTGAAACCATATTGGTGCTCATATGGAATACAGTGTTGAAACCATATTGGTGCTCATATAGAATATAGTGTTGAAACCATATTGGTGCTCATATAGAATACAGTGTTGAAACCATATTGGTGCTCATATAGAATACAGTGTTGAAACCATATTGGTGCTCATATAGAATACAGTGTTGAAACCATATTGGTGCTCATATAGAATACAGTGTTGAAACCATATTGGTTGCCATATAGAATACAGTGTTGAAACCATATTGGTGCTCATATAGAATAGTGTTGAAACAATATTGGTGCTCATATAGAATACAGTGTTGAAACCATATTGGTGCTCATATAGAATACAGTGTTGAAACCATATTGGTGCTCATATAGAATACAGTGTTGAAACCATATTGGTGCTCATATAGAATACAGTGTTGAAACCATATTGGTGCTCATATAGAATACAGTGTTGAAACCATATTGGTGCTCATATAGAATACAGTGTTGAAACCATATTGGTGCTCATATAGAATGCAGTGTTGAAACCATATTGGTGCTCATATAGAATACAGTGTTGAAACCATATTGGTGCTCATATAGAATACAGTGTTGAAACCATATTGGTGCTCATGTAGAATACAGTGTTGAAACCATATTGGTGCTCATGTAGAATACAGTGTTGAAACCATATTGGTGCTCATATGGAATACAGTGTTGAAACCATATTGGTGCTCATATGGAATACAGTGTTGAAACCATATTGGTGCTCATATAGAATACAGTGTTGAAACCATATTGGTGCTCATATAGAATACAGTGTTGAAACCATATTGGTGCTCATATAGAATACAGTGTTGAAACCATATTGGTGCTCATATGGAATACAGTGTTGAAACCATATTGGTGCTCATATAGAATACAGTGTTGAAACCATATTGGTGCTCATATAGAATACAGTGTTGAAACCATATTGGTGCTCATATAGAATACAGTGTTGAAACCATATTGGTGCTCATGTAGAATACAGTGTTGAAACCATATTGGTGCTCATATAGAATACAGTGTTGAAACCATATTGGTGCTCATATAGAATACAGTGTTGAAACCATATTGGTGCTCATATAGAATGCAGTGTTGAAACCATATTGGTGCTCATATAGAATACAGTGTTGAAACCATATTGGTGCTCATATAGAATACAGTGTTGAAACCATATTGGTGCTCATGTAGAATACAGTGTTGAAACCATATTGGTGCTCATGTAGAATACAGTGTTGAAACCATATTGGTGCTCATATGGAATACAGTGTTGAAACCATATTGGTGCTCATATGGAATACAGTGTTGAAACCATATTGGTGCTCATATAGAATACAGTGTTGAAACCATATTGGTGCTCATATAGAATACAGTGTTGAAACCATATTGGTGCTCATATAGAATACAGTGTTGAAACCATATTGGTGCTCATATAGAATACAGTGTTGAAACCATATTGGTGCTCATATAGAATACAGTGTTGAAACCATATTGGTGCTCATATAGAATACAGTGTTGATTTAAATGTTTCAACATTCTCTTATACACCCATTTTTCTAGGATTTTAGAAAAACATGGTAGTACAGATAATGGGCGATAATTTGTAAAAGATCTTGGATCCCCAGATTTATAGAGGGGAATAACTTTGGCAATTTTCAAATCTTTAGGAACAATACCAGTTTGCATAGATTTGGTGAAGATATACATTAGAGGCTCAGTAATCGAGGAAGACACTGATTTCACCAAAGAGGCACCAATCTCATCATGACCTGCTAATGATATGTTAAAGTTACCAATTACCTCTATCACCTCCATTACAGTTGACATGATCATTAGAAATTATTCAATGCTCAATGTTGGATAGGGATTGTTAATCTTGGGGTGAAAAATAAACAGTGGACTCCATATATGTTCCACGCCCTAAACTAGCATTTTATCTTCCAAACTGTTGTGTTGGATCTGTTTGGGTTCCCTGACCTCCCTGATTGAGAGGTGACATTGATTTGACCTTCAGTAACCTCTGGATTTCGGCTCTTGCTCACAACTCTCGTGGTAGTCTCAAGTCTTAATAATAACTTCATTTTAGCCCCTATAGTTACATCATAATAATGAACTCAGGGAGGCTCAGTTAGGTGCAATTATTGTCTTTTTTCTTTTTGGAGGCTTCTGTCTCCTTTCTCATTTATATCTCCCCTCTATGTTGGTCAGCTCCTTTTTCCACATCCTCCTCTCCGCTCATGCTCCAGCGTGGATACACTATCCTGTCCTCTCATCTAACTGGGGGATGGGGGAGTGTGCGTGGAGTGTACTTTAACTGTGAGGCTCGTGTCTGTACCAGCACAGTGGTCATTGAGGAACATACAGAGCCAGTGCACAGAGTCTGAAAGTGTCCTCAAGGCGCTGGGACAGTGCTCAGTAAGCCAGGACTTTGATCTCTCTCAGCCGCAGTGTGTCCTGCTCTGCTCTGCTCTCTCGCTCCTGATCTTATCCTCTCATCACTGATCTCTGCTGCTCAAGGTAAGCCACCTGATGTGGAGTCTTCTCTTCCCTTCATCTCGCAGGTTGCATCCTAAATGGCACCCTATTCCCTACATAGTGCATTACTTCTTACTAGTGCCCAAGCTATGGTCAAAAGTAGTGAACTATGTAGTGAATAGGGTGTCATCTTAGCTTTTCAGTAAGTAGAACAAGGACATTACTTATTTGTCATGTAGGCTCTTTCCATAGGGTCTGGTAATTCTCCAGCCAAACTTTAATTAGATAACTATGATATCCACAGAAATAATCTGTAACAGTCAAGAGCTCTGGTGGTCCTCTGGTGGGTTGTGTGTGTGATAGAGATTCTTATGACACTGTATTCATTTCTATGATTTATTTATGTATTTTCTCATGGTCCTGTAATGGATACACTACCGTTGTCCACCTAAAGGTCATGGACGAGCACGAGCACAACAACTCATCCTGGTACGAAGACAACTACACAGACTTCACCCTTGAGGGCCATGTGGACCAGGACAAGGCCTCGCAGCACATGGCGCTCTTCCTGCTGCTCTTCCTGGCCGGCCTGACTGACGCTCAACACTCTGGTGCTGTCATGAATCCCGCTTCCTGAGTCTGTTTCTGCCTGTGTTGCCTGTTTTCTGTCCTGGAGTCAGTTTCCTGAAGTTCCTGAACGCACCCTGTCTGGTTGCCGGGCGACGAAGCTAGGCGGGAGATCTCTCTATTACCCGCACCTGCATCTCATCAGCTATCTGCACACCTGGTCCTGATCATCACCTCTCCACTTCATAAGCTCTGACCTGACATCCATTCCCTGCCGGATCGTTAGACATGAACAGTATGTTGTGTCAGCGTATCAGCCTCAAAGTTACTAGAGTTAGTTTTGTTGTTTTGTACTTTTTGCTTGCCGTGTACTTACCTTCGTTTACTCTGTCTACAGTCATTCTCCCGGAACATTCACCCCACCCCAGCATGGTCGTCGGTGGCTTCTGTAACATCATTGGATCTGCCTATTCACTCCCACCAACTCACCTCCGCTGCCCGCTCCGTCTCCTGGATTATTCTGCTTCCACATTTGAATCTGTAAATAAATACTCACCTTCGTTCTACTCACCTTGTCCTGGTCTGCTTCTGGGTTCTGCTTTAGAGAATCGTGACAGGTGCTGTGGGTCAACTGGCGCCTGCGCAGCAGCCGCAACGGCGTGCTCTTCTGCGTGCTCAACGTAGGCGTGTCGGACCTGCTGATGACAGTGGTGGTGCCATTCTTCATCCTGTAGGCCATGTTCGAGAACATGTGATTGTGTGGACACTTCCTGTGCCGATTCACCAACCTCGTCTACGTCATCAACTTCTACAGCAGCTCCTTCTTCCATGGCCTACATGACAGTGGAGCGCTACCTGGTCGTGGTGCGCACCGGCCCCACGACCCTGGGGCCCCAAGCAGGCCAGGCTCAGAGGCCTTCTCTGTGGGTTCCTGTCGTATCGGGTGAATGCTGGCAATTATTGCTGATAAACAAAGGAGTCCGCTCATACTGAACCTTGATCATACGTTTATTCATATCACAAGCTTTCAGCATGAGTTACAGGTGACATGCCCACCCGGAGAGCGACGCCTCAGATTGCAATGGCCGCTCTGCCCTCTCCTTCGTTTTTCCCCCAGTATATATAATCTCCCCAAGATGTGGGTGGCTCCCTCTACTGTCCAATCCCCTGTCTACAACACACTTCCTGTCTGTTGTATGTGGCGTTACACTAAAACATTCCCTCTTGATACTAAAATCAACATTCTTTCAGTTCCACTTAAAAACCATTAACAAAGACATAATCCTAATACACTACATTTCCCCCCTTCGAGACTAACTAAAAGTCTCGAAAACAAACAGAATAGGATTATGACCAGTAACAATTTATCTTATTGAGTATCTTTAACATTAAACCAAAAACATTCTCCTCTAGAGTGTAAATACCTTTCTATGAAATATGAATAAATGTTTATGAAGTGTGAATACATTACTATGAAATATGAACAAATCTTTATGGAGTGTGAGAGCGAAAAACTGTCCGGCAACCTTCGTTCCAAATCCATCCATCAATCAAGACAGTAAAATTCTCTCACGGTCCCTCTGCCCCAGGCAACCACCTAGGTACTCCCAATGAATTCATTACTCTTTATAAATGCATTTGAAACTATGATGCAATTAAATACACATGAAAGCCCCAGCAAACAAAATACTATCCAAAAAATGTCCACACCAAGGCTGGTCAACCCATCGGACCCTATAGTGGACCTCTCCCTGCCTAGACTCCCTGTCCCTAAGCATTCACGAAATAAACAAAAACATCTAAGTTCCCCACATGTATTCAATAACATCAAATATCATTCTACAAAAATTAATACCTAAGAATATGACACAAATTATGTATTACACATGCAAATATGTCTATATTTCATTGCAGACACTGGAATGTAGTCCACTACACTTCATCTCCTCCGTAGTCTCGACTTCCAATGTATTGTTGATGATGGAATCGGAATCTTTCCACACCCTCCTTGTTCCATCTCCTCCAGTCATTGTCCTTTCATATTGTCCCTTCATATTGTCCTTGTTTGAGTATTTCAATCTCCACATATTCCCCCAAATGCTTCTGGAAGAAAAGAAAAGACCAAACAGTATCTTTTGCAAAACAACACTTTCAAATTAAACATCAATATCAACTAAGAATATAAAAATTATATATAAATGATGTATGAATCACTATAAATGATAGAATAATGAACTAGGATAATACGATTCATTCATACACTTCCCCCCTTTGATTCATAACATCATACTAAAATCACAACAATATTGAAAAAAATTTGAAAAAATGATGAAAACATCAAAAAGGATATTTATCCATTCAGTTCCACTTGTCCATCTTTATCCAGATCAGGAACAGTCAACAACGGCATCTGAGTGTTGTCTCCAGGCATCACTACTCCAACCTATCTCAATATCATAACTTTCTCAAAGGTCAGTAACAAATTACAAACATCACACACAGTGCTATCAAACCTGCTATTAAAATGTAATCCATCACTGCTCCTACTGGCCTAACTGATCTTGCAACCAAGTCTTCGCTGACCATCCAGCTCCTTCAGATCTACCAAATGCATCCCTTATATTCTTCAATGCATATATAACCCTAGTGATAATATCTGAACTATCTGGACTCAAAGTATAACTAATATTATCAATATGATCTTCCCAAATGTTACACCATACCATGGAAAAAGTCCCCCCTTCTCCCTTAGATTTATCCTTCAATGATAGGTTTGAAGACTATGACATGTCGCCATGTCTCTTTTCACCCTATTTCCAAACCTAGATTCAGATTTATCTGTGTCTGGTGCTACCCCTCTTTTAATGGTAGAAACCTCATATGGAAGCTTCAACGTTGACATGTAACAACATCCTGTCCATCCATAGGGTAAGAATATATACGCTTTATCACCACAAACCCTCCAAATATCTCTAAAATTCCCAATAGTCACATTGTCAGGCAAAAGTTAATCTTTCACCATCAAAGTCCTGCTCTTCTTACTACCTGGAACATAAAAAGTTACATTATATTTGTCATCTCTAATCTTATGTTCATGCTTATCCAAAGTCATCATATAATCATCACAATCTGATATTCCCATGAACATACCCTTTACATCATATGTTTTATTAGAACAAAAACAACTTTTAGCCCTCACTGCTTTCACCTCCAATGCTTCAGGGTTCGCTGTTACCTGATTTTCCTTACCGTCTAATAAATTCACATAGGGTAATTCATTTAACCAAGAACACCTAAACCTAGGCTTAAACAAATGGTTTGACAACGACATTACTTTATCTGTCAATGCTCGTTGCTGATACAACAGCCATGACAAAGCATAAGATTGACACGCACTCGATAGAGGTTGAGCGACCGTCTCTAAAATGGAACCCCACGTCTCTGGTGCTGGAATTCTCAACAGACATGGACCCTCAAGATTCCTCACTGATCTTACAGAATGAGTTAACTGCTGGAACCAAAGATTCCTACCTGCCCATCCATTTTTAATTTTCACAACAGAAGAATCAAACCCATCCATTTAGTTTCTCTCTTCCCTAACGAGCGGTACTGATCAGATACCTCTCCTTGTCTGTCATTAAAATCAAAGACCTCATCCTGTACCTCCATGATAGTATCCTTCACTATTTCAGATGAATCTATATTGTTCTCTACTACTATCTGCTCTCCTATTTTAACCCTATTCGTACTATCATTGACAGCACTCTCCATCCGTAACATAAACCCCTGAGTCCTTCTTGCTACCCCCTTTAATTTCAGAAAAGTTGTTGTCGGTGTCATACTTCCTACATTTGCTATTGCCATCGTATCATTAATCCCTTCCAAAGTTACCATTAAAGTAGTTGATTTAGTTGATGTATTAACACTCTTAACTACTTCTAGTGGGAAAGTTACCGATATCCTCTGTGTATTATCTACTGTTGGAGTGACTACTGTAATCTACTCCTCCTGAACTCCTCCGGTGACTGTGGAAGCTTCAACAGATTTCACATTTTCCATTATAAGCGTCACTTTACGAATTACATAGCCTTTTAACCAATAATTCTTAACCGGAACAAATTTTAATGCTTGCACTAGATAAGTACACATATATTCTCCCTGATCTTTCTCTGTAACATTACGCAAAATAAGTGAACAGTCACTCATAACCCTCTTCCACTTCATATTGTTGTACAAACTATACCTCCTTTGACTAGGTGCAACAGCTTCTACTCCTGGTCCTGATAACAATACTTCTTCTCCATAATTATCTCTCCATGTGGGAGGAACGTCCCCATCCTAACCCTAATAAGTATTTTTTCCCCTAAAATTGGTGCTGGAGCTATTGGTTCCCTTATAATCAAATGCGATATATTTATGGCTTTAATAACTATCAATGTTGAAAGAGTTAAATTGCTTCTCACTGTTGTTATAATAGACTGAAGTGTTGATGTCATTGTTGTTACTTCATCCATTTTCCCCAAAGATTTGAACTCTTTGCTTGTACTTCCATCTATCACCACTAGTGTCACTTTTTCAACTCTCAGTCCTACCTCTTATCCCTGACTTTCAAACTTTTGATTATAAAAAATAAACCCACAATGACCTTGATCTTCCTGCTGGGAATTGTAAATGTAGATACTCAATCACCCTCAATCTTCTCTTATCATTCAGCAACGCATCTGCTCCTAACAGATCTAAACTCCTACCATATTTATCTTCCCATTAAACTCTAAAAATGTCCTTCACCATTGTTCTCTCTCTCTTACTACTAACTAACATTGAAACTTAGCTTACTGTCTTAGAGTTCCTTCAACCCTAGTTCTCCTAACTTTTTTAATCTAATCTTTTCTCCTAACCTTTAAAAACCTTTTTCCACTGATTTATTCACAAAATCCCTTTATCACCAATTTTTAGAATATGTGATTGGGAAGTCCCCACCTGCTTCTGACTTCTTCACACACAGACTTGGCAAACGACTAAACACCTTTTAGCCTAGCCTGAAATCTCTTGGTGTAAGAATGTAACCCAGAATAACAGTCACCCCTTTTAACTTTATTTTCCAGACAGATTGTCTAATAGGCAGTCTAATAGATTATCATCCTTCCTATGATATTATCTTTTTAAGCCAATATGATTCCCAAAAACCCTACTTTTTAAAATCTTCGACCAGACAGCCGTCTAGTGTACATCTTATTGTACAGTTCAATTTACACAATGCATCTCTTCCCAACAATGCAATAGGTATATGTTCTAATATTAGTATGTCTATTTTAATTTCTCTTTGATTTTTATAGCAGAGCTCAATTGGTTCCTTAAGAGTAATTAGCTGTTTTACTACCTCAAATCCCTATCCTAATTAGTTAATTTTACATAGTGAGATGTTTAACCTCTTTAGGCTGAACACAGATAAAAGCTTTTCCACTATTCACTATCACTTCTCATAGTCCTTTGTTTTCACTTCAATTGTTAGATATTTTCTCTTCTTCTCTAATCGGTGCTATCAGCTGACACCCCCCTTCGTATCTTCTAGGCACTCTAGAATCCTTAGGGTTCACCTGGAGAACAGGTGATCTTCACTTGCTCCTTTATCTTCCTTAGAAATGTTCTCTGTTGTTTCCTCCTGGCGCATTGCAGTCACAGGTAAAGTAACCAACCTGTCCATAATTATAACACTCTTCTGAAAGTTGCTGGAAGTGTAGCTGAAATCTTCCTCCTCCTTCTAAGCCTTCTCGTCCTCTTCCTCTCCAATTCTGTGTCTGTCCAGAAACTGGCTGTGGATATGGATAACTGGTCCCGCCTTGGTGGCTGGTACAATTGCATTTGATATTGTTCAGTTGAAGCTGTAGCAGTGATTGTTGATTTGGTTCACTCTGATTCTTCAAAACCAAAGCTTCTCTTCTCCACCAGTTGTATGATTGAGTTTTCTGAGAGTTTCTTGATCCTGTTCTTTCTTGCTGTTGACATATCAGGATTCTTCAAAAGCTTATATTCTAAGTTCTGTCCTCGAAATATCATCTTCCATCATCTTCTTACTATTGGCCTTTCCTTGACCTCAATGTATTATTCTTCTCCTCCAATTCTTGGGATTATTTTCTCAGCAGGTTTTCTCCTTCTGTATCTTCTCTTCTTGAGTTGTTCATCCAGTTGTGTTACTTCTTCTAAACTAGTCGCTTTATCCAGGCATGATAAGCATCGGTCTATATCTTCTTCTATTTCTTCTGTGCCAGTCCTTGTAGGACAAACTCCTTTTGAATACACAGCACCTTTAGTCTCCTCTTTATCGCTGTCTTCATCTGAACTCGAATCTCTTGTATCCTTCTTTCCTCTCTTGCCAACTTCCTTCTGATCACAGAGTCATATCCACCCATGATCTCTTCTCAATCACTCTGATCTTCATCTTCATCATCTTCTTCAAGTTCCATCTTCCTTAACCTCACTCTTCTCTTCCAGACATCTCATTTTCTTCCTTCTGGAGTTTTGGATTCATCTTCATTGTCGTTTCTGCTTGTCCTCTATCTATTATTCGTTCATCTTCATCTCTGATGCAATAATCCCCCTGCTGGAGGATCACTGGAAGCTGAGGATAAACATCCCTAAGCTCTACTTCCTTCTCGTAAGGTGGGTGTCTTTTTGCTGAATCCGTATGTGAGAAAGGTGTACTAACTTCTGCCATTAGTTTTTCTGTCACCTTCTCTATACCTTTGTTTATCTTATCGCTGGAATCTTTTATCAGTTTTTGTTTGAGAATGAAGGGCAACTTTTGTTTCATTTGCCGGATAACCTAGCAATACTTTAGTTAAAGGATTACTATTTTGTACTATATCAACCGGTGTAATGACTTTCATAGCCTTGCTGTCCTTTCTCCCCATTGTAACTACTCTTTTATATTCCTTTATTGTGAATTATTTTATTTTAGACTATATAGCCTATGGCTTCCCCCCTTTTAATTATTAATATAAACCTAAACAACAACAACAACAACAACAAAAAATCAATCAACCAAAATATGAATATGAAAAAATTTAATTAAATGTTTTATTCAAAAACCATTTCTAATTAAAATAAAAAATCAATTAAAAAATCAATTAAAAATTATGAATAATTAAAACCAATTTTTATTTCTATATCCTATCTTACCAATTTATCAATTAGTGGTGGCTATCTTACCACAACCCATCAGGAAAGAAAATGCAAGTAGTCAACTTCAGACTACAATCCTAAAAACAAAGCCTCTAACCTTACCATCACTACAATTCCCATAAACCCCCTTGCTCTATAAGCACCTAATTATCTTAATTTTACAGAATAATGTCAGTCCTTGATTCCCAACACAATTCCAATCAAACCCAAGTGATGCCAGAGACTCTAAAATGCAATTTTTAATGAATCAGTATTTGCCAAGCCTATGTGAAATTGTCATAACATCAAATATCCTGTAGGGGAAGATTTTGTAACCAGACCAGTACCAAAACCTTTTTGACTTGATCCTCTGTCGCGTCACGTGACGTGTACGTCAGCACCCCCTCTCTTTCTCTCTCTCTCTCCTGTCGTATCGTCCTATTGCTCCTCTCATATGACAAAAGAACAGAGACACAGGAAAATATTTTAGTAGTTAATGCAATACTGAGTTACTTCAACCATATTCAATATTCCCCCACTCACATTCGCTCTAACTCAGGACTAAATAGATCGCTCAAAAACATTTTTATTTTATTTTAATCCGTCATTTAATTTAATTCATTATAATCCGTCAACATATATCTAATTTATAAATTCACTACATCCCAACAAATAGTTTCATTTTCAAACAACAGCCGCTTTAAACCTAGAAGATG
This sequence comes from Coregonus clupeaformis, assembly GCF_020615455.1. Taxonomy (NCBI): domain Eukaryota; kingdom Metazoa; phylum Chordata; class Actinopteri; order Salmoniformes; family Salmonidae; genus Coregonus; species Coregonus clupeaformis. The sequence goes on along the minus strand of NW_025533460.1, from coordinate 1,230,631 downwards.
CGTGTTAAAATCTCTCCTCTTTGTTCCCTCTTCTGTGTCTCTGTCTCCCCCTGCAGTGTAACAGATGTGTTGTAGTTTAGTAAAATCCCACGCATGCGCGATACATTCAAAAATACTTTTTCACCGTGGAAGGGAGTTTAACAGTCCTGCTGTACCTCCGTTTTCCCCTCATAGTCAACAACATTTAACAGCGCTCACAAAACATAGAACCTGAATTACACACACACACAAACATAATTTAAGAGGCTTTATCCCATCGCAGTGGACCTCTACGGTCACATGTTATCATGCAGCATATTAGCATTTAGCCTTAGCCTGTATGCACCATGTAGCATAAAAAACAATGTACCCGACATTGCGTCTTTAATTACTTTTTCCTTTTTCCTTATAACTTTAGGCTGCCGTGAGTATGGATATTTTATGAGAGGCTACTCCAGACAAATGCTTCGTCAACCACCAGCTGAGATGTAACATCAATAGAATTTATATTCCAAAACTCGTGTCCCCAGAACACACCTGAAACCCCTAACGCGTTACCAGGATTTCATGGCCCACCCTATGGTCGCCTCGTTTGTTCCGAGGGCTTATCAAATCCTACAATGTCCTAACTTGTATACATATCCTGGCCCCGATTGTTCTTGACTTACTATTCAAGCAACACATCTCTATAGCAAATGTATAGGCTCTCTCCCGTTTTGCGCTGTTTTAAAAAATTTCATAATGATTAGCCAGACCCCCCGTTCTCAGCAATAACGCCACACGAGGCACATTTCGGTCCTAATGGTACATCCCTCCAGTGTACAATCACATAGCATCCAAACTAACAACTTCCAAAGCTGTGAGGAAAACTCACCCTTGTCTGGCCATGACTTCAGAACGAGTTAGCTTGGCGGCAACGAATGCAACAAAGAAGATTTGCAGACCAGCCCCACATTGGGCGCCATTTGTCGTATCGGGTGAATGCTGGCAATTATTGCTGATAAACAAAGGAGTCCGCTCATACTGAACCTTGATCATACGTTTATTCATATCACAAGCTTTCAGCATGAGTTACAGGTGACATGCCCACCCGGAGAGCGACGCCTCAGATTGCAATGGCCGCTCTGCCCTCTCCTTCGTTTTTCCCCCAGTATATATAATCTCCCCAAGATGTGGGTGGCTCCCTCTACTGTCCAATCCCCTGTCTACAACACACTTCCTGTCTGTTGTATGTGGCGTTACACTAAAACATTCCCTCTTGATACTAAAATCAACATTCTTTCAGTTCCACTTAAAAACCATTAACAAAGACATAATCCTAATACACTACATTCCTCTGGGTCCTGTCTGTGGTTTTAGGACTGCTGGATAATGCAAAGAACATAAATAGGACAGCACTGCTTGACATGCTTTTATTGCCGCACAAACGTTTCGGGTATGAGCCCTTCTTCAGCGTGCAAGGCAATGGCAATCAATGCCAACTGAACAATACCACAGAGGTGGGCATAATTATAAATTCACAGTCAGTATTGGCCCAATCAAGAGATCCCAGCAGAGAGAGCTGTGGTGGTAACATGAAAATCTAATAAAGATACTGTATATAGACACACAAAACAAATACATTATGATGTCATTACCTGCTGGATAACGCCCATGTGACGCTGCTGGAGTGGGACGAGCTGGGCTGCTACATCTATCCGCAGCACAATTTCGTGGACTGGTATGCTTCCCACACCTTCCTCTACCTGATCTTCTAGTTCCTGGGCCCGGCGGCCATCATCATGACCTTTAACATGCTGAACCTGCGGGCGGTGTGGGCCAGCCCTGAGGGGCCGGTGCAGGGAAAGGAGTGGGGGGAGCTGTGGCTGGTTCTCCCTATTGTTTGTGCTGTGCTGGCTGCCCTTCCACATTGTCTTGCCGCTGCTGCTGGTGGACTAGCTGAACCCGAAGGTGCTGAGCTGCCAAACGGTGGTCCAGGCCCTGTCACTGTTCCACTGCCTGGCCAACCCCATCCTCTACAACTTCCTCAGTAGGAGTTTCTGTGGCAACCTCATCGCCGACTTGGCTCGCCACCTGCCCAGCGAGGCTGTCGCCAGGGGAAGGGACGAGAATCACGTCAACGTAAAGGGAGGGCAGCGGCCAATGAGAAGGCAAAGGAGTTGAGTGACGCCTGCACCAGCCAATCGGATGTGGAGTCTTAACCCATTGTTGAGCAGTAACAAAAACTAATGTGGTGTAATGTCCCTTTGCCATTCTTGATGTCTTTTCATTTCATGCCCAGTGGCATGACATTTCCAGGAACGGAATATCGTCCATGTCCTGTGTCCATAAACACTGATGTCGAGGAATGCAGAGACAGGCTTAAGCACAGATCAAGAGAGTGGTGACTAATTCTACATTTTGTAAAGTTTGATTTGATTATTGTCAAAATTACCTGTAAATTAATATTATTATTACCTTATTAGTCTTTTATTCAGATTGTTTTTTCTTACGTTGTTTTGTTGTAAAATCGTAAAACCTACTACTATAATCTCTTCAATAACACTATGGCCCCGTCTAGCTCAGTTGGTAAAATGGCGCTTGCAATGCCAGGGTTGTGGGTTCGATTCGCACGGGGTGCTAGTATGAAAAAATAAATAACGTATGCACTCACTAACTGTAAGTTGCTCTGGATAAGAGTGTCTGCTAAATGACTAAAATGTATATGAACAAGCTACTGAACATGAGCGATAAACCAGCTTCAGGATATGGATATATCAAATATCCAATTACTGTCCTCTTTACTCTGAAATGTTTGGTTGGTTATGGGTCACAACCTTCGTGTCTTCTTCATATATGAACAAACAAGTTATTAACCTCAAAATGAATGTCATGCTGCCCGTATATTTTTGTCACAACCACAATAAAAAAAAGATGACAACTCTTAACTGTCAATAGTTTTGGTACAGATCAGGTTGTCACTACCTGGCTATGCTGACATCTTTCTGCTCTGAGGAATCGGGTCGCATCCCAAGTGGCACCCTATTGCCCAAAAGTAGTGCACTACATTGGGAATAGGGTGCTATTTGGGACGAAACCAGGATTCATTAGCAGGTTTCTGTTGCTTGGCCTGAGCTGAAACTACAGAATTCTTGAATGATTATATTCTGCCTTCTCATGCTGCCTCCCCATGGCTGACACTGGAAATGAGTGTTTCAGGTTCACTTGTTCATTTACCACACACACACACACACACACACACAACCTTGCATAGCAAAACACTATACATGTACAGAGACAGATCCATGCCTGAGCTTTCTTTAACCCTTCATGTCAATTCATTCAAATGACAAAATACCCAGAAACATATTATGAACTTTTTATTCTGTTGCTTTGTTGTATGGTGTTGTTTTCTATTTCCTTCTTTTTTTTAAGCAGATAAAAGTTTCACATTAATATGAAATACCCCCAAATCTATAAATAAAACACCACAGGTTGGACAGTAATTGTATTGACAGCTAACTTGAATGAGCCATGAATCATGTACATGAGTAGAAAAACACTGCAAAAAAAAAGAGAAGCTTACACAATTTACAGACACAAAGTCATTGGAGATTTTCATTTTCATTTTTAAAAAAAGACTAGCGGTATGATCATACTACAGTAGATTTGTAAGTCCCAATATTCAAGCAACATGTTCCTTGTGGTGTTATGATAGTCTCTAATGTGGCCACTAGCTAACTTTTCATTTTCAGCACAAGGCCAATGATTTATCTTACTAATTATCCTTTTGTACAGTTGGAATGATAATCGAATGACGTCTGTGACTTTTGGTTTTGAACCCCTTTTTCTTTTGGAGGTGGCAGTTCACCAAAACATTCCCAATATTTGCAATACATTCAATCAAACTGAAGGCATTTCATCTGTTCAGCTAAAATAGGACATAGAGCAACTGCACTAGTGGGTGTCTCTCTCTCTCTCTCTATTCTTTCATACGACTACACAGTATATCAATTTTTCTCATTTCTGAAACACACATTATGCACACACATTACAAGTCTACATCTTGGATCTCAAAGTGATGTCATGGAGATACAGTCATGTGAAAAAGTAAGTACACTCCCTGGAAAGTTGTCTTTTTTTGTACATATTTGGACAGATGGATATGTAATCTTCACTTCAACACTTTTGACAGATAAAGGTAACCTAATTTAACAAATTACACTGAAAGATTATACTTTGCAATCATTTATTAATAAAAAAACAACAGAAATGCAATTCTGCAATTTGCCCACTCTTCTTTACAGTACTACTTCAACTGTCATGTTCGAGGGCTTTCTTGCATGCACGGCCCGCTTCAAGTCCCCCCACAGCATTTCGACAGGATTGAGATCTGGGCTTTGACTCGGCCATTCCATAACCCTCCATTTCTTATTTTTGAGCCATTCTGTTGTAGCGTTGCTTGTGTGTTTTGGATCATTGTCCTGTTGCAAGATCCATGTTCGGTTCAGCTTCAGCTTTTTGACATATGGCCTCACATTCTCCTCAAGAATTATCTGGTACAATATGGAATTCATGGTTGACTCAATGATGGCAAGTTGGTCCTGAGGCAGCAAAGCAGCCCCAAACCATAATGCCACCGCCTCCATGCTTTACGGTTGGTATGAGGTTTTTCTGTTCAAAGGCAGTGTTTCGTTTTCACCAAACATGGCGTCTGGCATTGGGGCCAAACAACTACACCTTTGACTCATCTGTCCAGAGCACATTGTTCCAGTAGTTTTGGTCTTTACCCAGGTGTTGTCTGGCAAACGTCAGTCGTGTCATATTCTTTTTTGAGAGCAGAGGCTTCTTCCTTCCTGACCTCCCATGTAGGCCAAGTTTATGCAGTCTCTTTCTGACAGTTGACTCATGCACTTCAACATTGATTGTGGCAAGAGAGGCCTGTAGATCCCTTGATGTTACTCTGGGCTTCTTAGAGACTTCTATGAGCATCTTTCGCCCAGCTCTTGGGCTGAATTTGGTTGGACGACCTGGCCTACGTAGATTGCCATTGGTCTTGAATTTTCTCCATTTGTAGATGATCTGTCGGACAGTAGAATTATGTATTTCGAATTGCTTGGAAATGGATTTGTAACCCCTCCCAGACTCATAGGCATCAATAATCTTTCTTCTGAGGGCCTCGGATAGGTCTTTTGATCTTGGCATGCTGTGTTACCACACACCCATATTGTTAAGACCAAACCAGACCAAGTTTCTAATCTTTATGGAAGGCTGGACCCTCCCAAGTTACTCTCTAATGATTTTCACCTGTTTTGGTGCACCTGATTCAAATTTTTGCAATTTTATGTGATGGTAAAGGTAGCGGTGTACTAATATTTTCCGCATAAGGAAATTGCATTTTTGTTTATTTTAATTGCATAACATTTTCAAAGTAACATTTTTTTTGTGTGTGATTTGTTCAATTGGATTACCTTTATGAATTAATGTGGTTGGAATTTAGCTCAAATATCCATGTGTCCAAGGGGGTGTACTTACTTTTTCACATGACTGCCAAATAAAATAAATCACAAAATCTGTCACAGTTTTGAATCTCTCAACAGCTAAGAGTAACCCCTGTGTATTACAAACAAGAACCTACCATACAAACTTCAGAACATACAATAACATTCTTGAACATGAAGTACTTCTCAATATTGATGACTATGACAAGTAAAGTAATAATATCAATTTAATATATGTCTTTCTATACAATTATTATTTTGATCTAAATTCTTAAAATACAAATCCTATATCTGTCGGACAGTATTTATTTTGAATTTGACCTCAGCTGAGCAATGTTCAGTAACTAGCAATTGGTGTTGGTCTTGGCTCCACTGTTTAGTTTCTGTTTGAGTAAGTACAATGCCATTCAGAGGATTCAATGAGCCCCCTCATACTCCTTTTATCATAATGTAGCATCTTCATAGATTTAGCTGCATTTTGAGTTAACCTGTTCCACTTCACGTCAACCTAACCATCGAAATGTTTATATTGAATTTTAAACTGACATTCTCTGCCATCGAGAACGGAAACCATCTTCCCGTTTTCATTTTGTAGTCTGTTATCATGGGATTCCAAGCACCTAGAGGTACAGTAGTGTGAGAAAGAGCGACAAATCCATTGTCTCACACTGGTAATTCAATTATTGCAGTTCTGTACCTCTGGTTCATTTTCCTCTCCCAGCCCTGTGGTTTGAGAGATGTGATTGGGCATGAACCCAAGTCAGCATACAGCACGGGCCACCATTTTGGCCCCAGCGCTTGTCATTACATTATCCCTTTGTCTTTCTGTCTGTGTGTTACTAAGGTGCCGTGCACGGGGGGGGTGGTGTAGCAGTAGCACAGCTTTTGGCAGGTCAAAGTTCCCACCTGGAAGAGTCGATCATCAGCTTCATAGTGGGGACAAGGTAGCCACTGAGTAGATTCTCTCACTCGCACACACACACACACACACAGAGCCAGGTAAGAGTGAACTCTGCCTTCTCGGTGGTGACAGTATTGGCTGCTTGTCCATTCAGTCCTTTTGGTCTGTGACTACATCCTGGTGTGACTTTATGAGTTCCTTTTTAGAGGACACTGTGAGCACACAGCCTCCCCCTTCAACTAGTGCCACCCTGGCATACATATGCTTACAAACACACATGCACCACCCACACAACCTCACACACACCAATATTCTAACACACACTGACACACACATCCACCCAAACAACACATACCCACCTCTCTCTCTTACACGCACACACACACACACAGAGACACACACAGTGTTCTCTAACCCCTGTCCCATTAAGACACTGCTCTTCTGGAGCTGCTGCGACTGAGGCTGCCGGCGCTGCTCTTGCGGGAAAGGCTGGGTGTTGTGGCAACCGAGAGGCTTGGTGTCGTGGCAACAGAGAGGCTTGGTGTCGTGGCAACCGAGGGGGCGGGCTCGTTGGGGCAGCCGTACTGCAGGAGGATGTCGGCACACTCCTGACTGCCAGCATAACGTGCGAACGTGAGGGCTGTCTGCCCCTGGGCGTCCCGACACCTCACATCACTGCCATACTGCGACCAGGGAGAGAGAGGGGGAGAATGAGAGAGGGCAATAAGATTCAGTTGAAATTCGTAGTGGATAAAAAAAACACATGTATAGCTGTTTTTGGTCAAGTGTCACTTCTGTGTGATTCCCACCCCACTACTACAGTATGTAAGTTATTTCTGCCATTCTTTGACTGTAGTGGCATGACGTCATGATGCCTCAAACCCAGAATGGAAGACAAAAAAATGTAAAAGCAGGATGAAGAGATGAGGAGGGACGTTCTCTCACCCAGACCAGCAGCTGGGTCATGACCACGTCGCCGAGCTGGCAGGCGGCGTGCAGCGCGGAGCAAGGCAGCAGGGGGGAGCCCCCCAGGGGAGAGCTGGGGGAGGCAGCAGGGGGGTGTGGAGAGAGGTGACCCCCTGGGGGAAGGGGGGCATTGATGTCATCCTTGTTGCTGTGGGCCAGGAGGAGGAGCAGGCGGGGGAGGTCCCTCTCCATCACGGCCGCCAGAAGACTGGCTGAGAGTGTGTTGACCTCTAACCCCTGGCTGGGGGAGAGGGAGGGCAGGGCCAGCAGAGCCACAAACAACCTCTGCTCGTACTTGGCCCGGATCCATGACTCCCGCTCCTCTCTGGGACCAGACACACATGGTTACAGACACACAGACACAGTTACAGAGACACGGTTACCAAGGGAACAGAGAGTGTGAATACAAGCATGTGTATGTAGTCAGACATCTTCACATTTCCTATTTCTACTACTAGCTCTAACACTTCTGTCAATGCAACTGCCTCCTCTTCAACAACAACAACTACAACATCAACAACTACAACTAATACTGCAACTGCAGTCCAGCAACTTGCCACTTATTCACACATTATGTGTCCTATACTCTGTCCCTCAGTGTCTCTCTCCCCTGTCCCCCAGTCCTCACCGGGTGGCGTCGGGCGTGGGTTTTCGACGGCCCAGCGTGCGTCCCTCCCAGATGCTGTTGGCCAGGTGGTTGCCGATGGCGCCCAGCACCAGGGTGAGTTCTCTGGGCAGGTCGTCCAGGTCCAGAGAGCGGACACGGGACAGGTGGGTGCCCAGGTTCCTGTGGATCCCTGAACACTCAATGCAGATCAGAGCCCCCAAGTTCAGACTGGCCCACGTTGGGTCTGAAAGAGGAGTGACAGCAGGTCTGGGATCAGACTATATAATAGACTAAACCGTGTACAGTACAGTGCATGCATAGGATTAACAGAGAGGAAATACAGAGATGGGATTAGAGTACCGGTATTACAATACAGCTTTATTCTGGGTAGGATTTATATGGGAGAAAGAGTGGAAGGATATGGAGAACGGAGGGGGTTCCACCCACACTGAAAACCAAGCTCAATGACATCAGTAAGATGGATGACAAACCAAGAAAGCAGAAAAAGCAACAGAGCACGAAAGGAAAGAGAAAGAGAATAGAGAGATATTAAGAGAGCAGCACAGAGAGACACAACCATCCGTAATAAATGACTTACTAGGTGCTTCACAGTCCACACAGAGGCTGTTGCCCTTGGCGTTACGGATAGCCTGCAGTGCCACAGCTTCACTCTGGCTGTTCTTACGAGCCTGTGGAACACACGCACAATTAGTCTCCTCAGTAACGGCTGGTTTCCAACACAAACACTTTTTCCACAGTGTGTGTGTGTGCGTGCATGTATGCGTGTGTGTTTGTGTGTGTGTTTGTGTGTGTGTGCATGTGTGTTTGTGTGTCTTTGTGTGTGTCTGCGTGTACGTGTGTGTGTGTGTGTACGTGTGTGTGTGTGTGTGTGTGTACGTGTGTGTGTGTGTGTACGTGTGTGTGTGTGTGTCTGCGTGTACGTGTGTGTGTGTGTCTGCGTGTACGTGTGTGTGTGTGTACGTCTGCATCCTTGCCTTGTTCTTGCTGCTCTCACACAGCTGCAGGCTGGCCAGGATCTGGCTTTCGATGGCTGTCACCCAGGAGTCCCTCTCCTCCACACTCTGGGCCTCGAAGTGCCACGTCTGGCCCGTGCTCGACACGATCAGAAAGTCAAAGTTATCCTCGTCTGATAACAGAACACATATAGTACACAGGCTTGTATTAGAGACAGTCAAATCATGATAAATAGGGCCCTGAGTTTTTCCCTGACCATGCGACCTGACCAGGAAAACAACATTGGGTCCAATCACGTCACATGCAGGATAAACTTATGACAAAGTACCACACAGTGGGTTCAGAGGGTTACTTCCTCCATCACAATGATGATTGGTGGTGGATCTCCAAACAACACGTACCTGCTAAGTAGACATCGGCATGCAATATTGCATTGCTGTCATGGTGGACAAATGAAGATGTATGGAGTATATGGAGAGAAATCTTTTAATGAATGGAGATACAGTAGGTGCTTTATCTTAGAGACAGGCTCAAGAGGCTGCTCAATAAAAGCAGACACAGTGACAGAAAAATTGACAAACAGAAAAGCAGACAGTCAGACAAGACAGACAGGATGAAAAGCATGGCTGACAGGCAGGCAGGCAGACAGACAGACAGAAACAGACAGACAAACAGGGCTGACAGACAGACAGACAGACAGACAGACAGACAGACAGACAGACAGACAGACAGACAGACAGACAGACAGACAGACAGAGAGTTCCTCATTACCTGTCTTGTTTATGTTTCTTAAGCTACCAAAGCTTTTTAGTTTCCACATTTTGCGCTTTGCTACAGGGTAAGAGATTAGCAGATCAGACATCCCAGGGAAGCAGAGAGAGAGAGAGAGAGAATAAAGGAGCACAGGAGGAAATGAGAGGGAGAGACAATAGATCAAAGTGATAAAGGCTGATATTTTGGAGAGAATAAGTAGAAATTCTAGCAGCAGGGCAAAGACTGAGATGAGACTAAGCTTTTTCTTTATACATCTGTTCAGTATTGACCTCTTTCTGATTCACTCTCAAATGAAGTTTTTCCTCATCCAAAGTCTATACGGTGGCAGAATTTAATGTGCAGTGTTCAGATAGAAATGTAATGTGTAGAACAGATATGATTATCTGTCATGAGTAGGGATCATCTGATCTCACATACATTTTATTGAATATCATACATTTATATCTGCAATGTTCTGAATGTTTCACCTCACTAAACCCTGTATACACTGTGTTGGAAGCTTACCATCTGCTTGGCCAATGGCTATGTCTCCTTTCTGGTTCATGCTCTTCTTCCTGCGATGCTTCTTCCTGTCAACCATTGGGGAGGCGGGGCCTGTATCTTTAGAGGAGGAGGGGCTGGACACCCCCTCGATGGCAGAGTCTGCCACAGTCACACAACCACAGGAAATAAGTTTGTGCCATATGGTATAATAGTACAAAAATAACTAATATCCACAATGACTCAAATAAGATAAGTCCACAGAGGACCAGAGTGTTGTACGTACCCACGCTTTGGGCCTTGTTAGAGAGAGTAGAGGGGCAGCGCTGCACCCCTCTGTTCCCCCCAGGAGACAACCCTCCTCCCGCCCCCTCCTCTACTGGCAGGAGGGTACTACCACTACCAGGGACTTTGGTGGAGAGAGCATCACATTTCAAAGAGATATTACATAAAGACACTCATGACAATTCAGTGATCAAAGCAAATAATGTATAGATATTGTAATGTAGATCACAAAAAAAGTTGTCAAGTTATTATTTCTGTTCTATGACATACAGTGCCTTCGGAAAGTATTCAGACCCCTTGACTTTTTCTACATTTTGTTAAGTTACAGCCTTATTCTAAAATTGATTACACACAATATCCCACAATGACAAAGCAAAAACTGGTTTTTAGAAATGTTTGTTAATTTATAATAAATAAATAAAACTGAAATAATACATTTACATAAGTATTCAGACCCTTTACTCAGTACTTTTTGAAGCACCTTTGGCAGCGATTACAGCATCGAGTCTTCTTGGGTATGACGCTTGGCACACCTGTATTTGGGGAGTTTCTCCCATTCTTCTCTGCAGATCCTCTCAAGCGCTGTCAGGTTGGATGGGGAGCGTTGCTGCACAGCTATTTCCAGGTCTCTCCAGAGATGTTTGATCGGGTTCAAGTCCAGGTTTTGGCTGGGCCACTCAAGGACTTTCAGAGACTTGTCCCAAAGCCACTTCTGCGTTGTCTTGGCTGTGTGCTTAGGGTCATTGTCCTGTTGGAAGGTGAACCTTCACCCCAGTCTGAGTTCCTGAGCACTCTGGAGCAGGTTTTCATCAAGGATCTCTCTGTAATTTCCTCCGTTCATCTTTGCCTCGTACCTGACTAGTCTCCCAGTCCCTGCCACTGAAAAACATCCCCACAGCATGATGCTGCCACCACCATGCTTAATGGGTATTGTGTGTAGATTGCTGAGGAAAATGTTTTATTTAATAAATTTTAGAATAAGGCAAAAATGTGGAAAAAGTCAAGGGGTCTGAATACTTTCCAAAGGCACTGTAAGTGCAATGAGAGAGATGGATGAAAGAAAGGTTTGAAAAATAATACGTTACAGGGAGAATGATGGCAAAACAATGAGACACCAAGATGGCTAGAGAGAGTATGCACTAGATTAGGTTCAGAGAGAAGGAGAAATAGAAGGGGAGAGAAAAAGGGATAAAGAGAGAGATTGGCTGTCCTTGTGGAGCCTAGGGATGTGCCGAGTGGTCGGACAAAACGAGTATCGTAACGGATATGGGCAATTTTCTAGATACGATTATAAGTGTGTTTTGTAATTATCCGTGATCGGAAAAAAAAGTAATTTTCAAATGCCAGCATGCATCTTTCTCATGCTAGTCAGTCATGTACAAGGTTCTACGTGGTCTAAATAACTCAACTGGCTGGCTGTAAAGAGAAGGGAGGGCTGTACGTTGATCCTGCTGCTCTGATTGGATAGAGTGAAATTGTATTTCTCCGTCCACTCCCTTCATAATTCCACCCAATCAGATTTCCTTGCATGTTTTCGGTCTGATCATTTAGATTGCTGCTGCCTGCTACTATAATAAATCACATGGCCAGGACGTTTGCTATCAAGCTATTAATGTGCATAATATCTAACAAGCGGGGCAAGAGTAGGGAAAAAATATGAAACACTGATGCGCATTCTGACTGAGTGACAGCAAACTTGGCTGCTCGCTGCAAGTTGAGGACACACACAAAGACACATTTTACATTTACATTTTAGTCATTTAACAGACACTTATCCAGAGTGACATTTTGTGCATACATTTTAATACTTTTTTCATACTGGTCCCCCATGGGAATCCAACCCACAACCCTGACGCTGCAAGCACCATGCTCTACCAACTGAGCTAAACGGGACTACACACACACACACCTCTTCCGCGTGTTGCTCCTAATCTGCAGCTTTTTTGCAGTGAGTATTTTGCCAACATCTATTTAGGCATATTAAAACACTTACGTTTTTTCCGATCACGAATATCCTCAGATCCGACTATCAACTGTAAATTTACAGATACAATTACAAATACGAGTATGGCCATGTCGGCACACCCCTATTTGAGCCCCTCTCACCCGCGCTGGCCCCGTCAGGCCGCTGGACATCTTTGACCATGCCGTTGAGGCCGGGCGGAGGGCCACAGGAAGGGACGGCACCAGCGCGGGGCGGGCGTTTCCCTGGCACCTTCACAGTCACCCTCAGCAGGTCCATCTCTTTCCCATGGGCGTTCTGCACGTAATCCTGCCAGGTCAGGGGGAAAGGCCAACCATTAAAGCAGATATTTCAAACATATATAGTGGCACTGTAGCATGGTCCAAACCCATTCTGAGATTCAATACAGTGTTCATCAGGTTCAGCAGGTTACACAAACTATAACACTGTAGCCAACTCTGGGATTCAATGGGATTCAATATCCAACCATACTCCAAAGTCTTTGTCATAGAGCCAGAGGTTTTTCCTGTCAGGTCATGTGGAAGCTCTATCATAAATGTATGTCCCTGATCAGCTCTTTATGTGTGTCATTACAAACAGCTGGAATATAGTGTAGCACTTTGTGTCAGTGCATTGACTCACGTTGACGCTGGAGTGATAGGAGAGCATGCCGTTGTTGGACAGCGTGACGTATTTCTTCTTCCATTCCTTGTTGATGGAGTTCCCACTGCGCTTCAGCAGGATACTCTGGTGGAGGGAGACAGGGATGAGGGATAGAGGAGAGGAGACCAGGATAAGACACATTCTTTATCTGTTCTTTATTATCCTTCGTCCTTATGCCAAAAGAGCCTAGCAGGCTTCCACAAAATCCTCCTCAACAAAATTCTCAAAGGTAAGTCAAATCCCTCTCCTAGCTCCATGATGTTAGTTCATTGTCTGTGGTGAGCTCCTATAGATTACTGTGAGTTCCTCTCTACAGAGGGGAGCATCCAGCTCCTACAGGATGTACTGTCTGTCACCTACCTGTTTGATGGGAATGGAGCGTCCACTGCCCAGGTCTCCTGTCTTACCGTCTGTACTCCTCCTCTCTGAGTCACTACCCCTACGGCCCTGCAGACATGGCACAAGACAAACAACAAGAATAAACAGGTAAAGAGAGAAAGAGAGAAAGAGAGAAAGAGAGAAAGAGAGAAAGAGAGAAAGAGAGAAAGAGAGAAAGAGAGAAAGAGAGAAAGAAAGAAAGAAAGAAAGAAAGAAAGAAAGAAAGAAAGAAAGAAAGAAAGAAAGAAAGAAAGAAAGAAACCAGATGGACATCATGAAAATGAACGGAGGAAGTTCAGGAGTAAAACCAATCAAAATATAATTATTGTAGAATTTGACTGTGTCCATAAAATGTAAATAGTATGTATGGGCTGGAAGTAGAGGCCTAAGCGTTGTTGTTCACTAGTTTACTCCAATTGGGGAAGGGGTGGTGGGGTTGGAAAGTAATGAAGGGAAATATAATTTTAAAAAGGATGTGTGTGTATGGATGTATATATACAGTGAGGGAAAAAAGTATTTGATCCCCTGCTGATTTTGTACGTTTGCCCACTGACAAAGACATGATCGGTCTATAATTTTAATGGTAGGTTTATTTGAATAGTGCGAGACAGAAAAACAACAACAAAAATCCTGACAAACGCATGTGAAAAATTTTATAAATTGATTTGCATTTTAATGAGGGAAATAAGTATTTGACACCCTCTCAATAAGAAAGATTTCTGGCTCCCAGGTGTCTTTTATACAGGTAATGAGCTGAGATTAGGAGCACACTCTTAAAGGGAGTATTCCTAATCTCAGTTTGTTACCTGTATAAAAAGACACCTGTCCACAGAAGCAATCAATCAGATTCCAAACTCTCCACCATGGCCAAGACCAAAAAGCTTTCCAAGGATGTCAGGGACAAGATTGTAGACCTACACAAGGCTGGAATGGGCTACAAGACCATCGCCAAGCAGCTTGGTGAGAAGGTGACAACAGTTGGTGCGATTATTCGCAAATGGAAGAAACACAAAATAACTGTCAATCTCCCTCGGCCTGGGGCTCCATGCAAGATCTCACCTCGTGGAGTTGCAATGATCATGAGAACGGTGAGGAATCAGCCCATAACTACACGGGAGGATCTTGTCAATGATCTCAAGGCAGCTGGGACCATAGTCACCAAGAAAACAATTGGTAACACACTACGCCGTGAAGGACTGAAATCATGCAGCACCCGCAAGGTCCCCCTGCTCAAGAAAGCACATATACAGGCCCGTCTGAAGTTTGCCAATGAACATCTGAATGATTTAGAGGAGAACTGGGTGAAAGTGTTGTGGTCAGATGAGACCAAAATCGAGCTCTTTGCCATCAACTCAACTCGCCGTGTTTGGAGGACGAGGAATGCTGCCTATGACCCCAAGAACACCATCCCCACCGTCAAACATGGAGGTGGGAGCATTAAGCTTTAGGGGTGTTTTTCTGCTAAGGGGACGGGACAACTTCACTGCATCAAAAGGACGATGGACGGGGAAATGTACCGTCAAATCTTGGGTGAGAACCTCCTTCCCTCAGCCAGGGCATTGAAAATGGGTTGTGGATGGGTATTCCAGCATGACAATGACCCAAAACACACGGCCAAGGCAACAAAGGAGTGGCTCAAGAAGAAGCACATTAAGGTCCTAGAGTGGCCTAGCCAGTCTCCAGACCTTAATCCCATAGAAAATCTGTGGAGGGAGCTGAAGGTTCGAGTTGCCAAATGTCAGCCTCGAAACCTTAATGACTTGTAGAAGATCTGCAAAGAGGAGTGGGACAAAATCCCTCCTGAGATGTGTGCAAACCTGGTGGCCAACTACAAGAAACGTCTGACCTCTGTGATTGCCAACAAGGGTTTTGCCACCAAGTACTAAGTCATGTTTTGCAGAGGGGTCAAATACTTATTTCCCTCATTAAAATGCAAATCAATTCATAACATTTTTGTCATGCATTTTTCTGGATTTTGTTGTTGTTATTCTGTCTCTCACTGTTCAAATATACCTACCATTAAAATTATAGACTGATCATGTCTTTGTCAGTGGGCAAACGTACAAAATCAGCAGGGGATCAAATACTTTTTTCCCCTCACTGTATATATATATACATACAGTGGGGAGAACAAGTATTTGATACACTGCCGATTTTGCAGGTTTTCCTACTTACAAAGCATGTAGAGGTCTGTAATTTTTATCATAGGTACACTTCAACTGTGAGAGACGGATCTAAAACAAAAATCCAGAAAATCACATTGTATGATTTTTAAGTAATTAATTTGCATTTTATTGCATGACATAAGTATTTGATACATCAGAAAAGCAGAACTTAATATTTGGTACAGAAACCTTTGTTTGCAATTACAGAGATCATACGTTTTCTGTAGGTCTTGACCAGGTTTGCACACACTGCAGCAGGGATTTTGGCCCACTCCTCCATACAGACCTTCTCCAGATCCTTCAGGTTTCGGGGCTGTCGCTGGGCAATACGGACTTTCAGCTCCCCTCCAAAGATTTTCTATTGGGTTCAGGTCTGGAGACTGGCTAGGCCACTCCAGGACCTTGAGATGCTTCTTACGGAGCCACTCCTTAGTTGCCCTGGCTGTGTGTTTTGGGTCGTTGTCATGCTGGAAGACCCAGCCACGACCCATCTTCAATGCTCTTACTGAGGGAAGGAGGTTGTTGGCCAAGATCTCGCGATACATGGCCCCATCCATCCTCCCCTCAATACGGTGCAGTCGTCCTGTCCCCTTTGCAGAAAAGCATCCCCAAAGAATGATGTTTCCACCTCCATGCTTCACGGTTGGGATGGTGTTCTTGGGGTTGTACTCATCCTTCTTCTTCCTCCAAACACGGCGAGTGGAGTTTAGACCAAAAAGCTATATTTTTGTCTCATCAGACCACATGACCTTCTCCCATTCCTCCTCTGGATCATCCAGATGGTCATTTGCAAACTTCAGATGGGCCTGGACATGCGCTGGCTTGAGCAGGGGAACCTTGCGTGCGCTGCAGGATTTTAATCCATGACGGCGTAGTGTGTTACTAATGGTTTTCTTTGAGACTGTGGTCCCAGCTCTCTTCAGGTCATTGACCAGGTCCTGCCGTGTAGTTCTGGGCTGATCCCTCACCTTCCTCATGATCATTGATGCCCCACGAGGTGAGATCTTGCATGGAGCCCCAGACCGAGGGTGATTGACCGTCATCTTGAACTTCTTCCATTTTCTAATAATTGCGCCAACAGTTGTTGCCTTCTCACCAAGCTGCTTGCCTATTGTCCTGTAGCCCATCCCAGCCTTGTGGAGGTCTTCAATTTTATCCCTGATGTCCTTACACAGCTCTCTGGTCTTGGCCATTGTGGAGAGGTTGGAGTCTGTTTGATTGAGTGTGTGGACAGGTGTCTTTTATACAGGTAACGAGTTCAAACAGGTGCAGTTAATACAGGTAATGAGTGGAGAACAGGAGGGCTTCTTAAAGAAAAACTAACAGGTCTGTGAGAGCCGGAATTCTTACTGGTTGGTAGGTGATCAAATACTTATGTCATGCAATAAAATGCAAATGAATTACTTAAAAATCATACAATGTGATTTTCTGGATTTTTGTTTTAGATTCCGTCTCTCACAGTTGAAGTGTACCTATGATAAAAATTACAGACCTCTACATGCTTTGTAAGTAGGAAAACCTGCAAAATCGGCAGTGTATCAAATACTTGTTCTCCCCACTGTATATATACACATACATACAGTGAGGTCAGACAAGCTCATATGTAAAAAAATATATATATATTGATTAAAGAAAATAGAGGTGTAGATAATAGTATTAAATCAATTTGTGAGAATGATTTATGCCTGTTTGAGTAGAAAGTGTACTCTTTTGCTTTAGGATTATATGCTTGCCAAGCATCAATGAGGTGAGGGTGTCATTAAAAAATCATGGTAAACACTATTATTGCACACAGAGTGAGTCCATGGAATTTATTATGTGACTTGTTAAGCACAGTTTTACTCCTGAACTTGTTTAGGCTTGCCATAACAAAGGGGTTGAATACTTTTTGACTCAAGACATTTCAGCTTTTCTTTTTTTAAATTAATTTGTAAACATTTCTAAAAACATAATTCCACTTTGAAATTATGGGGTATTGTGTGTAGGCCAGTGACAAAAAAATCCCAATTTAATATATTTTAAATTCAGGCTGTAAAAACAACATTTGGAAAAATCAAGGGGTGTGAATGTTTATTGCATATATTCTGTCTGAATTGCAATTGTATTTGAAGCGGGCCCTCAAGTGCTGGCCTATGCAAGCAATCATTCTGACAATTATATCATGGAGTCAAAACTTGATTTTGGAAAGAAGGCCAAAATTGAATACCACAACTATAATACAGTGAGGGAAAAAAGTATTTGATCCCCTGCTGATTTTGTACGTTTGCCCACTGACAAAGAAATGATCAGTCTATAATTTTAATGGTAGGTTTATTTGAACAGTGTGAGACAGAATAACAACAAAAAAATCCAGAAAAACGCATGTCAAAAATGTTATAAATTGATTTGCATTTTAATGAGGGAAATAAGTATTTGACCCCCTCTCAATCAGAAAGATTTCTGGCTCCCAGGTGTCTTTTATACAGGTAACGAGCTGAGATTAGGAGCACACTCTTAAAGGGAGTGCTCCTAATCTCAGTTTGTTACCTGTATAAAAGACACCTGTCCACAGAAGCAATCAATCAACCAGATTCCAAACTCTCCACCATAGCCAAGACCAAAGAGCTCTCCAAGGATGTCAGGGACAAGATTGTAGACCTACACAAGGCTGGAATGGGCTACAAGACCATCGCCAAGCAGCTTGGTGAGAAGGTGACAACAGTTGGTGCGATTATTCGCAAATGGAAGAAACACAAAAGAACTGTCAATCTCCCTCGGCCTGGGGCTCCATGCAAGATCTCACCTCGTGGAGTTGCAATGATCATGAGAACGGTGAGGAATCAGCCCAGAACTACATGGGAGGATCTTGTCAATGATCTCAAGGCAGCTGGGACCATAGTCACCAAGAAAACAATTGGTAACACACTACGCCGTGAAGGACTGAAATCCTGCAGCGCCCGCAAGGTCCCCCTGCTCAAGAAAGCACATATACATGCCCGTCTGAAGTTTGCCAATGAACATCTGAATGATTCAGAGGAGAACTGGGTGAAAGTGTTGTGGTCGGATGAGACCAAAATTGAACTCTTTGGCATCAACTCAACTTGCCCTGTTTGGAGGAGGAGGAATGCTGCCTATGACCCCAAGAACACCATCCCCACCATACATGGAGGTGGAAACATTATGCTTTGGGGGGGTTTTTCTGCTAAGGGGACAGGACAACTTCACCGCATCAAAGGGACGATGGACAGGGCCATGTACCGTCAAATCTTGGGTGAGAACCTCCTTCCCTCAGCCAGGGCATTGAAAATGGGTTGTGGATGGGTATTCCAGCATGACAATGACCCAAAACACACGGCCAAGGCAACAAAGGAGTGGCTCAAGAAGAAGCACATTATCCTGCAGCACGCAAGGTCCCCCTGCGCACGCAAGGTCCCCCAGCGCACGCAAGGTCCCCCTGCTCAAGCCAGCGCATGTCCAGGCCCGTCTGAAGTTTGCCAATGACCATCTGGATGATCCAGAGGAGGAATGGGAGAAGGTCATGTGGTCTGATGAGACAAAAATAGAGCTTTTTGGTCTAAACTCCACTCGCCGTGTTTGGAGGAAGAAGAAGGATGAGTACAACCCCAAGAACACCATCCCAACCGTGAAGCATGGAGGTGGAAACATCATTCTTTGGGGATGCTTTTCTGCAAAGGGGACAGGACGACTGCACCGTATTGAGGGGAGGATGGATGGGGCCAAGTATCGCGAGATCTTGGCCAACAACCTCCATCCCTCAATAAGAGCATTGAAGATGGGTCATGGCTGGGTCTTCCAGCATGACAACGACCCAAAACACACAGCCAGGGCAACTAAGGAGTGGCTCCGTAAGAAGCATCTCAAGGTCCTGGAGTGGCCTAGCCAGTCTCCAGACCTCAACCCAATAGAACATCTTTGGAGGGAGCTGAAAGTCTAATAATACAATGTGATTTTCTGGATTTTTGTTTTAGATTCCGTCTCTCACAGTTGAAGTGTACCTATGACAAAAATTACAGACCTCTACATGCTTTGTAAGTAGGAAAACCTGCAAAATCGGCAGTGTATCAAATATTTGTTCTCTCCACTGTATATATGTATGTATGTATATATATGTGTGTGTATGTGTGTGTATGTATGTGTATATGTGTATGTATGTATATACAGTGAGGGAAAAAAGTATTTGATCCCCTGCTGATTTTGTACGTTTGCCCACTGACAAAGAAATGATCAGTCTATAATTTTAATGGTAGGTATATTTGAACAGTGAGAGACAGAATAACAACAACAAAAAATGTTATACATTGATTTGCATTTTAATGAGGGAAATAAGTATTTGACCCCTCTGCAAAACATGACTTAGTACTTGGTGGCAAAACCCTTGTTGTCAATCACAGAGGCCAGACGTTTCTTGTAGTTGGCCACCAGGTTTGCACACATCTCAGGAGGGATTTTGTCCCACTCCTCTTTGCAGATCTTCTCCAAGTCATTAAGGTTTCGAGGCTGACGTTTGGCAACTCGAACCTTCAGCTCCCTCCTCAGATTTTCTATGGGATTAAGGTCTGGAGACTGGCTAGGCCACTCTAGGACCTTAATGTGCTTCTTCTTGAGCCACTCCTTTGTTGCCTTGGCCGTGTGTTTTGGGTCATTGTCATGCTGGAATACCCATCCACGACCCATTTTCAATGCCCTGGCTGAGGGAAGGAGGTTCTCACCCAAGATTTGACGGTGCATGGCCCCGTCCATCGTCCCTTTGATGCGGTGAAGTTGTCCTGTCTCCTTAGCAGAAAAACACCCCCAAAGCATAATGTTTCCACCTCCATGTTTGACGGTGGGGATGGTGTTCTTGGGGTCATAGGCAGCATTCCTCCTCCTCCAAACACGGCGAGTTGAGTTGATGCCAAAGAGCTCGATTTTGGTCTCATCTGACCACAACACTTTCACCCAGTTCTCCTCTGAATCATTCAGATGTTCATTGGCAAACTTCAGACGGGCCTGTATATGTGCTTTCTTGAGCAGGGGGACCTTGCGGGGCTGCAGGATTTCAGTCCTTCACGGCGTAGTGTGTTACCAATTGTTTTTTTGGTGACTATGGTCCCAGCTGCCTTGAGATCATTGACAAGATTCTCCCGTGTAGTTCTGGGCTGATTCCTCACCGTTCTCATGATCATTGCAACTCCACAAGGTGAGATCTTGCATGGAGCCCCAGGCCGAGGCAGATTGACAGTTCTTTTGTGTTTCTTCCATTTGTGAATAATCGCACCAACTGTTGTCACCTTCTCACCAAGGTGCTTGGCGATGGTCTTGTAGCCCATTCCAGCCTTGTGTAGGTCTACAATCTTGTCCCTGACATCCTTGGAGAGCTCTTTGGTCTTGGCCATGGTGGAGAGTTTGGAATCTGATTGATTGATTGCTTCTGTGGACAGGTGTCTTTTATACAGGTAACAAGCTGAGATTAGGAGCACTCCCTTTAAAAGTGTGCTCCTAATCTCAGCTCGTTACCTGTATAAAAGACACCTGGGAGCCAGAAATCTTTCTGACTGAAAGGGGGTCAAATACTTATTTCCCTCATTAAAATGCAAATCAATTTATAACATTTTGACATGCATTTTTCTGGATTTTTTTGTTGTTATTCTGTCTCTCACTGTTCAAATAAACCTACCATTAAAATGATAGACTGATAATTTCTTTGTCAGTGGGCAAACTTACAAAATCAGCAGGGGATCAAATACTTTTTTCCCTCACTGTATATATATATATATATATATATTTGCGAGAAAAAAACCATATGGAGGATTGGAAGTGATGCAGACAATTGCATTGATGGAAGTTACAATCTATCTGAAATATTAAAGCTGATCTACCCCCTAAGAAAAAAAAAGAAAAAAAGAAAGAAAGAGAGAGAGAGAACTATTATACAGACTGAGAGTGAAGGAAAAGGCACAAGAGATGGACTATAATCCATGAACAGAGCTAAGAAGATTACATTTCAAAGAAAGCACAGGGGACCTTATGGATGGGTCAATGAGGAAACTAAGTCAGTAAAAGTGTGTGTGTGTGGTTGGTTGGTATGTTACCGTGAAGCGGGAGCCGGTGCGTCGCCGGTTGGCACTGCGGACAGACCCTGGGGTGGCGTTGCCCAGCCTCTCCCCCCCTGCTGCCCCACCAATCTCCTTATGACTGATCACTGGGGTGGAGGGTAGGGAGGATGAGTAGTCACTGCTCTGACCACCGTTACTGGCCTGAGAGAGAGACACACAGAGAGCGAGAGAAACAAAAACAAAGAAACAGAAAGTGCCAGACAGCAAAAAGGAGAAAAGAGAGAGATTACATAGAGCAAAGAAAGACAGCTGAATATGTGGAAAAATCGGGTCCAAAAATCTGGTCAAACAGTACCATCCTATTAATTTGGACCAGTGTCTTATCTCCAGTATGAAGGACTAGAGGCCAGAGTTGCTGCTGTACCTGCCCAGGGAAGACTCCTGACACTGGGGTAGAGCCTTCAGAGTGACTGGGGGAGTTGGGCAGGGATTTACAGGAGGCCAGTTGAGCTGCCTGCTTCTTCACTGCCATGATCTTCTGGGCAGCTGTGGTAAGTAGAGAGAGGACAAATACAAACATTACTCTCCTTAGACAGTCATCTTTCTAGATGCCGCTATAGATGAATTTCAAATTGGTTTATTGATTCAAATTCCAGCTACATTGTACTGAAACAACAGAACAAGGAGCAGTGTGTGTGTTTGTGTGTGTGTGTGTCCTCACCCTCGGTGAAGACGCGGTTGACATTGAGGCCGTAGGTAGCGCATGTCTCGTAGTAGGTACAGCGCCTCACGTCTGAACACAGCTGTCTAGCCCTGGCATCCTCTATCACCCGAGGGTTGGTGCTGGTGATTTTATCTGGAGGAAGGAGGAACTACATCAACTACATCCCATTGAAAACCTTAATAAACCTTTATAAACACATACAGATGCTATCTTTAGTATAATATAGAGCAGGGTTTCTTAAACTATGGGTCGGGACCCAAAGTGGGCCCTGGACATGTGAGAGGTGGGCATCAAGTTATGAGAATGCATCTATAGGACAATTTGGGTCACGTGAGGACAGTCGATTTCTCATTTGGGTCTCAAGCTGAAAAAGTTTGCACACCCCTGTCATAGAGAGTGGGTATGGGTGGGGTCTTACCCTGGGTTCCCACCACTATGAAGGGGATCTCAGCGATGTTACGGTGGATGCCAAGCTCGCTGTAGTTCCTGTACACTTCCTGGAAACTGGCCTCGTTCTCCAGACTGAAGACCAGGATGACCCCATCCACCCAGCTAGCCATCTGGAGAGGAGGGGAGAGGGTAGGGTAGGGTGGGGTAGGGGAGAGGAGGGGAGGTGGGGGGACGGAAGAGGAGACAAATGGGGAGAGAATAAGTGAAAGAGAGAATTGTCAGAGGAGAACATAAAAATAACAGGTGAGAAGAGTTAAACAGTCCAACATATTCATTCATATCACTGTGTCAGAGTGAACCCCTGTCAACTCCATGTGCTTTAAGGGGGACTCACTACTCATCAGTCTGTAGTCAGTAAAGCCTCCACCTACCTGTGCATCCGGGGGTCCTGTCTCCTCCCTGATCAGCAAAATGTGACTGTTGCCTTCAACAAGTACCTCCTTCTTATACCTGCCCCCTGAGAGAGAGAGAGAGAAAGAAAGAAAGAAAGAAAGAAAGAAAGAAAGAAAGAAAGAAAGAAAGAAAGAAAGAAAGAAAGAAAGAAAGAAAGAAAGAAAGAAAGAAAGAAAGAAAGAAAGAAAGAAAGAAAGAAAGAAAGAAAGAAAGAAAGAAAGAAAGAAAGAAAGAAAGAAAGAAAGAAAGAAAGAAAGAAAGAAAGAAAGAAAGAGAAAGAAAGAAAGAAAGAAAGAAAGAAAGAAAGAAAGAAAGAAAGAAAGAAAGAAAGAAAGAAAGAAAGAAAGAAAGAAAGAAAGAAAGAAAGAAAGAAAGAAAGAAAGAAAGAAAGAAAGAAAGAAAGAAAGAAAGAAAGAAAGAAAGAAAGAAAGAAAGAAAGAAAGAAAGAAAGAAAGAAAGAAAGAAAGAAAGAAAGAAAGAAAGAAAGAAAGAAAGAAAGAAAGAAAGAAAGAAAGAAAGAAAGAAAGAAAGAAAGAAAGAAAGAAAGAAAGAAAGAAAGAAAGAAAGAAAGAAAGAAAGAAAGAAAGAAAAGAAAGAAAGAAAGAAAGAAAGTGATACAGTAGTATTTTCTATACAGGAATGCCTTAAGGCTTAAGTACACGGTATGATGTCAAACCAGTGTTCATTTCGTCAACGAAAATAGTGACAAAGATATTAGTCAAACACCTATTTTTCCCGTGGCAATTGACGAGACTATAACTGACTAAATAGACCCAGAAAAAAATATTTTTCATTTCGGTTTGATGAAAACGGGACGAAATTATCTCTGTGACTAAAATCTGACTAGTAAGTGGACTGGACAAGAATTTTTGGAGAGATTGAGAGCTTTTCAGTGTTATTTGTTTGGTCCCATCAAAAGCATACATGACATAATTGTAAGGCTTTCTCATTGCAATGTTGGAATGCTGTTATTAGTGGAAAATAAATACCATGTCCAGGTCATTCACGAGTCACCTCTCTGCCCAGCAACCTTTTTCCAATTTGGCGGCAACAAATCATTGATGCAAATAAGGCACACGCCTTGGCTACTCTCCCGGTGGTACAAGCTCCCGGTAGAAAAGGGGGCAATGAGTGGGCCTCCCGAGTGGCGCAGCGGTCTAAGGCGTCACTACAGATCAGGGGTTCGATCCCAGGCTGTGTTGCTGCCGGCCGCGACCGGGAGACCCATGAGGCTGCTCACAATTGGCCCAGCGTCGTCCAGGTTAGGGGAGTGTTTGGCCGGCTGGGATGTCCCTGTCCCATTGTGCTCTAGCGCCTCCTTGTGGCGGCCGGGCGCATGCACGCTGGCTTCGGTGGCCAGCTGTACAGTGTTTCCTCCGACACATTGGTGCGGCTGGCTTCCGGGTTAAGCGAGCAGTGTGTCAAGAAGCAGTGCGGCTTGGGGGGGGCGTGTTTCGGAGGACGCATGGCTCTCGACTTTCCTGAGTCCGTACAGGAGTTGCAACGATGGGACAAGACTGTAACTACCAATTGGATATCACGAAATTGGGGAGAAACAAGACCGAATGCAACGTCTCAATTTACAAGACTACACCCATTTCCTATTCCAGCGGTATGACAACAGCAATGACAACAACATCACTCTCACCAGACGGAGCTCTTGGACGGTTCCACTGAAAAAGGGGTAAAAAGCACCAAAGAATAAAAAACAAAGGGGGCAATGTTTGGAGCCACTTTATTATCGTGTTGATTCAAACAAGACTGAATGCAACGTCTCAATTTACATTTGAGTCATTTAGCAGATGCTCTTATCCAGAGCGACTTACAGTAAGTACATTCATCTTAATATAGCTAGGTGGAAGACAGTGTTTGCACCCACAAGCTGATGCGGAAAATACTACCAACCTCAAGAGACATCTGAAAGTGCATCATCTCAATATATACGCTCAGGTAATAACAGATTGGTAATGCTAGCTAGTTAGTTTGCAGCAACCTATCAGACCACTACTTATGACAGAACTTTGATTACAATATAGCTGCAGTATGTCAAGGGGTGTTCTTCTGCTAAATTTGGCTGTTGGGAAGAGAATCATGCGATAGGATGTTATGCAGAACAATATGTTGGTAGGACAAGGCTAAGTATGTTTGTGCACATGGAAGTCAGTGATTTATGTTTACTATAGGTTAATGATGCAAAATAAATGCATTTATAGTTGACTAAAATGGCCCACTGTTTTTGTCATTTTGACAATAACCAGACTAAATCATTATTCAAATGACAAAACTTTGACTAAAACGTAATGATATTTTAGTCAAAATGACTAAGACAAGACTAAATCTAAAAAAAGAGTGCCAAAATTAACGCTGTGTCAAACTCACCTTCTGGGTTCTCCATGGGCTGGTAGCTCCCGCTCATGTGTCTGTGGACCAGGGCTGACTTCCCACTGCGGAGACCTCCCAACACCCCCTGGACACATACACAGAAGGATATGTTTACCCCACTCTTTCTAATATAGTGACATGTTTATCATACTCTACAACAGCTACTTCTATTTACTAGTATTATCATCACAGTATTCCATTATACACTATCACTGTCGTTGTCTCTGTTGAAGCAGAAACAAGACTACACCCATTTCCTATTCCAGCGGTATGACAACAGCAATGACAACAACATCACTCTCACCAGACGGAGCTCTTGGACGGTTCGACTGAAGGTCCATTCTTGACTATTAGCGCACGCCGCTGTGGACACACAGAGAGAGAGAGAGAGAGAGAGAGAGAGAGAGAGAGAGGGAGACTGATTAAAACATAAGGTCAATGTCGTGATCACGTGTTCCCTCTCCCTTTCTGCCTCCTGTCTACAGCCTGCTTAGAACAGGGGAAACTTTCAAAGTCACCGGCCGTCTCGCTCTACAGCACTCTGAAGCTGTGAGGAATGCCGTGCCGCGCCATACGCACCCTGTCACAGGTCCAGATGGCACAGACTACAGTGTTAGGTGAGGAAGGGGGGAAGGGAAGACGGAGAGAGGGAGCAAGGGAATGAGGTAGAGCCGCGAAGGACGAGTGCAAATTAATTGCACAGGCTCAGTAGTGAGGCTCAAGTTCATTAGCAGCTCTGTGGACGGAGGCGGAGCGAGCGTGCCAGTGTGTGTGTGGTTGTGTGTGTGCGCGTGTTTGTGTACACGTGTGTGTACGTATGTGTGCCTGAGCGTGTATGTGAGATGATTACCAAACATTCTCCATTAGTTTTATTCATCCAAAATTCCAACACAAGCCTCAGTAGATTTCACCATCATTTTGATGCAGCGCAGAAAGCTGAAAAATGAGGTGTAGAGAGAGAGAGAACATTTCTGTGTCCACAGTGGAATGAGAACTTGGATGTCCTCCGAGCATCATAATTACTGGGTAAATGTTATTTCACTGCATCACCCAGAGGTGTTCAATAATATCTGAAAAGCACAGACAGGGGTCCTCACAACAGGTAACTGCCAATGAGTAGAGACTTGTATTGAAGTCACATAATTTTCTATCTATATACTTACGCAATAGCCATCACACAGAAAAGAGTGAGGTGGAGATTCATGGAGGACACCCTATGCTCACATGGGGGCCAAGAGGATCAAGTCAAGTCACACTACTGCATAGCAGAGAAGAAGAGGACTAGTAGGTACTGTAAGATCCTGAAAGTGGATGCCAATCCCATTCCTCATCATGACAGAGTCAATCAATAACATTTACATTTTACATTTTTGTCATTCAGCAAGACACTCTTATCCAGAGTGACTTACAGTAGTGAGTGCATACATTTTCATACTTTTTTGTAATGGTCCCCCGTGGGAATTGAACCCACAACCCTGGCATTGCAAGCGCCATGCTCTACCAACTGAGCCACACAGGACCTAAGAGTGCATTTGCTCAGATGTTGGCCTGAAGACTAATGGGAATACAATATGCAGTAGAGCACACATAGAATAAATGTGAAATTCCTTTACAAGGTTTTGTGTGCATCTCAAATGGCACCCTATTCCCTATATAGTGCACTACTTTTGACCAGAGCCCTATGGTCCCTGGTCAAAAGTTGTGCACTATACAAGGAATAGGGTGCCATTTGGGACCCTAAACAACACAGGGTTAGACTGCAAGGGGAGAGAGGGGGAGAAGAAAACTCCACCTAACTATACTGAACAAAAATATAAAAGCAACATGTGAAGTGTTGGTCCCATGTTTCATGAGCTGAAATAATTTTCCAAAGGCACAAAAAGCTTATTTCTCTCAAATGTTGTGCACAAATGTCTTTACATCCCTGTTGGTGAGCATTTCTCCTTTGCCAAGATAAACCATCCACCTGACAGGTGTGGCATATCAAGAAGCCGATTAAACAGAATGATCATTACACAGGTGCACCTTGTGCTGGGGGCAATAAAAGGCCACTCTAAAATGTGCAGTTTGGTCACACAACACAATGCCACAGATGTCTCAAGTTTTGAGGAAGTGTGCAATTGGCACGCTGACTGCAGGAATGTCCACCGTTGTGAACAGAGTGCCCCATGGTGGTGGTGGGGTTATGGTATGGGCAGGCATAAGCTACGGACAACGAACACAATTGCATTTTATCGATGAAAATGTATCGATACCGTGACGAGATCCTGAGGCCCATTGTCGTGCCATTCATCCGCCGCCATCAACTCATGTTTCAGCATGATAATGCACGGCCCCATGTTGCAAAGATCTGTACACAATTCCTTGAAGCTGAACATTTCCCAGTTCTTCCATGGCCTGCATACTCATGTCACCCATTGAGCATGTTTGGGATGCTCTGGTATGGGATGCTCGTGTACAACAGCATGTACAGTTCCCGCCAATATCCAGCAACTTCGCACAGCCATTGAAGAGGAGTGGGACAACATTCCACAGGCCACAATCAACTGCCTGATCAACTCTATGCGAAGGAGATGTCGCTCTGCATGAGGCAAATGGTGGTCACACCAGATACTGACTGGTTTTCTGATCCACGCCCCTACAGTTTTTTTTAAAGGTATCTGTAACCAACAGATCCATATCTGTACACATGTAAGTCATGTGAAGTCAATAGATTAGGGCCTAATGAATTTATTTCAATTGACGGATTTCCTTATATGAAATGCAACTCAGTAAAATCTTTGAAATGGTTGAATGTTGCGTTTATTTTTTATTCAGTGTAGTTTCAATGTATGGAATCAATTGGGAAATGTTAGATTTTATGTAAACTTCCCCTTTAAAAGAAGACTGAAGTTATGGATGGGAAATAAAAAGCTTCAAAAGATGAACAAGCAGATTCATTCTGCAGGGCTGCAGATACACACACATACGCTTGTACATGGACACAAGCACAAACGTATGCGCACACACACAACTGTGGACATATTCCTGATTTGGGCAACAAACAGCCTCTTACACACACACACACACACACACACACACACACACACACACACAAACGCACACACACACATGCAAACGGCCATATAAATGATGACACTGCCTCAATCAAAAGGGCCTTTGGAGGTAAAGCTGTGTTGAAGCCAACTCCAGTCAGACAGTGTGATCCTTTCAGACACTGAATCCTCTCTCTGTGGGGACACACCAGCAGTGAGGGAGTCTCCACAGACACACATTATATATTGCCTGTGCTTTGCTGTGCGCACCAGCCACACCTCAGTGACAATATGGTAACACAGCCACCACTTTCTTCCACTCTTGCTCTCAGGAGAGATTACATTTAAACAAAATCCTGGTACCCTTCCCAACCCCCACCGGACAATTTCTGTCTGTCTGTATGTCTATCGGTATCTCCCTCTCTCCATTACCCCACTCTCTCTAACCCCCCCTTTCCAGCGTCACATCGCCAACCAAATAGCATCTATTGCCGCTTGCTGTTGCCATGGCAACCCTTCTTCCAGAAACTGCCTGGCTCTCAGCACAATAAATGCTCTCATACATACAGTGGTGTGTGTGTGTGTGTGTGAACACATTTACACAATTGTAAATCAACACACATACTATATTGATTAATATTGATGATATGGATATAAGACAGACATCATATTTACTGAGTTAACAAAATACAATTCAAACGTTGAAAATCTCCCAAAATGTTGATTTTTTTCATGAACTGAATTACCTTACCCAAACTCTGATTGACACCATCTGCAATAAAATATTTTGCAATCAAACTGAAATGCCCCCCAAAATGTAAATGGCTTTGTATCTCTTGTTCACCCAATCCCAATGTGGAGTCATTGAGTTAATGGGTTTGATTTGGATGTTGATTAACTCTGCAAGCAGAGCAGGAAGGATCCCTTTCCGTCCTCCCTCCCTCACCCCTGCCCCCTCACTCCTCCCCTTCAGAAGAACACAGCTCTGTGTACTCCCACCCTTAATTATTCATGTCCCACTTACTCCTGACAAATTATTCAGCACTTACACCAATCCTACATACTCCTTCATCACACACGTCTACAACAGCACATTCGCAAAATAGAGTGAAATCTGAATATTTGATTACGGTGGGCTCTCTCACGTTTTCTTGTGACTGCTTGGAGTTGGAGAGAAATTTAGGCCAAGTAGGTTTTCATTGGCGGAACCATTACTCTTGGGAGCAGGAGAAGCGTATGCAGGTTGTCCTCTCTCCTTATTCAACCTCTTTCATGCCTAACACCCAACTGGACCTATGAGTGGATGTGCTCATTTTACTGTATCACATGAATGCATCATCATTCAAGTGATATCTTCTGTATTATATACAGTATGTGACTATGTGTGAACGGATTATAATGCATAATGCAATTTCCCCATTGTAATTCCAATTCTCTCTGAGGGTCCATCGAGGCATAGTGGCCATTCAATAACTCCAATATATAAGCCTCATCTTCTTTTATGACCAAGAATGCATCACATGGCACCCTATTCCCTATGTAGTGCACTACTTTTGACCAGGCCCCATAGAGCTCTGGACAAAGGTAGTGCACTGTAAAGGGAATAGGGTGGGTGCCATATTGGACGCAGCCCAAGGCTTGCCCTCTCTCTTCAAGGTCTTCAACCTCCTTTTCTTCACCACATCCTTGCACAGTGCATCCTGACCTACAGTGTGAGGTTTTCTGGCCAATAGGGACTGATGATGGACAACCATCTGGAATGAGACCACACTGCACTAGCACCTGTTTACTGCACTAGCACCTGCTTACTGCACTAGCACCTGCTTACTGCACTAGCACCTGCTTACTGCACTAGCACCTGCTTACTGCACTAGCATTGTGTAAACCATTAGAGTAAGATGGTACGGCAAACCATAATAAAGTCTGAAATGGAATGGGAAGGGCAGCTAGCCCTGGTGGGGGGGAATGGTGGTTAGTTGGGTATGGACGATATCTT